>NC_134460.1:89528274-89830374 GCF_047948215.1 Lycorma delicatula
AGATTTTTTTTTTAGTAAAAAGAAAATTATATTAAGTAAAGATAACATTTGAAATAAGTGGTTTTAATTTCCGTATAATTTCCGGATAAATTTGTAAATCAGAAACCAACGTTGTTTGTGGTTACCTGAAAACAATGTGGTTGCATCGTTACTTCCGTTCTGAAAATACATCATTATTGAACGCGGTTTTGTAAATTGAAGGTATGAAAAATAAAGCAAAAGCACGGTCATGTTTTACTGTTATAAATTTATTTTTAATATTAAGATTTTTATACATTAATTAAATTTTTAAATTCATTAATGCTGTTAAATATCACTATTACTTTTACTCTTTTTAGTTAATCTAAAAATTTTTTAAAGGGCATATTTAAATTTATTGAACTTTGTTTTTTAAGCAAGTTACACGTAGCCACGGCATTTCGTTAGGCTGCTTAGTTTAGTAAAATTATTTTTTGTGTGTGTATATATATATATACACACACATACAAAAGAAGAATATTTGTTTGTCCGTTTGTATTTTATACAGATGTACAGTTTTATTCCGATCGTGATAAAATTTTTCATACAACCAGTTCCAAACAAGAGAAAAACGATCTAAATTTTGTTTTGAAAAACTATCCCTTCTTCCCCTATTCAATTACTCAGTTAGCCTCTAACAACCTCAGATTTTACGATTCAGTTTACAAAGATACAGGAATAAAATTAAGTCGTTACTGTGAAAATCATATTAGAAGGGGAAAAATAATTATATTGGGAAATTCCATCTTTCAACTGACATCGTTTAGAGCGTCATCCCTATTGCAAGAATGTAGTCTTACGCCTACTTTTAAGGTATAGGGCCAAATTTGTACAAAGCTGAATCATTTCCTCTCCTACCAGGTAAAAAACAACATTTTTACAAGTTTACTTCATGGGCGACGAAGAATTACAGATTGATCAACGATGTACTAATGTAACTTGTAAGCGACAGAATATTGTTTTAAATCTTCAGGGACTATCTATACACACGAGTATCTAAATATATATATATATATATATATATATATATATATATATATATATATATATATATATGAAAGTGTGTGTGCGCGTGTGTTTTCCTTATACAAATTTAAATCTCAAAAACATACTCAAGTATGTTATTGAAATTTATACTCAAGTTTGAGATATGCTTTATTGTAAAAACAAATATTTTTTTCTTCAAATACATTTTTTTCAAGTTTAAATCATCAGTTAAAATTATTAATATCTCGTATGTATTAGTTTAGTTAAAGTGTGTTTTACTAAATAAAATTGTAATCATTTTATTGTGAAAACTATGACACCAAAATTTGTTTAAATACCACTTCAAACAACCTAGTCATCACCAAAAATTTGAAAAAAATAATTACGTGTCAGTTTTCGTTTCCTTCATTCAAATATTTACACTGCTGATTTATAGTTACGTACTTAAAACAATAATTTTTATTTCTTTTGGAGGAAATCAAACTTCACAATTCCCGATACAAGTATAGTAACAAAACAGCTGGTTTTACAAGTGTTTACAAGTTCTAAACAAAACAGCTGAAAATGAATCCAGATACCTGCTTGATTAACATTTAAAGAGTAGATGAGTAGAGATTTATCTTCCGGTAGTACCAATGTTGTATAAGTATTTCAATCCGGACGTTGTCGCCTACTTTAGATACCATGACAATTAACTTACAATCCAAGATAACTGAATATTAAAAATATTGACATTTGACCCCCTAAGCGGTTGGAGGTCTATAACTACGCTTAGCGCTTCTTGAAATACTAAAGCTGATGTTTTTTTTCGATAGAAAAACATTGAACACGATGTCGAAGAAATGGTATCTTTCTATTAGCAGTATGTTGAAAAACTAACCCAAAATGTTGTGGTTAGGATTAGTCATCCTTTTGAACAACAGTTAGAACACTGGATAAAGGTAAAGAATGATTCTATAGACCACAAAGGTGGGTGGTTCTCAACACCTAATTATATTGTACGAATTTATTAGATGGGATGACGTGGTAACTATTGAATATTAACCCCGTTATATGAGCTATGTGAGAAGAAAACTATCTGGTTTGGGATTTTCTTTTTTACCCATTTATTATTAAGACTAGAAAGTTTATCCGGTACTGATCAAAAATTATTTAATAATTGTGGCATTTCTCACAAAATTTCAGTTCCTTCCGACCACATTCAAACGGCCAGTTGATAAGACAACCTATAAAACTGCACAAATTTAGGAAACTGATTAGTAAATAAATGTTTATATGAAGAAATACCCTATCCAATTTCGTTATCCATCAGTCTGTGTTTTTAGAAAGTAATTTATTACAACGGATTTTTCACAGAAAAAAAAACACGGTGAGATAATATTTTCGAATTTTAAAACGGTAGCCAGTTTACTTTTTTATTCCAGTAGTGCTTACCTCTATAAAGTTATCTTTTGTATGATAAAAGTTTAACCATTCTATTGTTAACAAATTGAAAATGATTTTGTTGAAACACAATTTCAAACAAACGAATTATGACGGAAATGTCTAGATTAAAAAAAAGGAAAAATAATTATTTTGGTGCCTGTTTTCTACTTTTCCATTAAAAAGAACTCTTAATCTTGGGCGTTTCATGTAAAAATAATTTTTAAAAAACACGTGGTTGAGAAGTAAGCAGGAATTTATTTATTCTTACTTAACAATATAGGTAGTAACATACTACCTATATTTGTGGTTGATTAAGAAGTTCTCTTTTAATTTATTTTCTCCAAATAATTTCCATTAGGTTTAGTACATCTCTCACGACGATTTTTCGTAGCCCCTTACAAATCAGTTTGATCCTGTTCTTGTTTTAATCAGTTGAAACCTGTTCTATTTACTTCGTCCGTCTTTTGTGACTTTTCATTTTTGCAACTCCTTTTTTCATACATTCCCTAAGAAAGAAATCTATTGATGTAAGGTCCGGTAATCAGACAGATGAAGTGAGATAAGGAATTTATTTATATTAACCTTTTTTCTTATCTTCACACTTAAAGTCAAGTTTTCAAAGCTTAAACTTTTATTAACTTTTAATCAGATTTTGCGCTGATTACTGATGGAGTTATAAATTTCAAAATGCTGCTGATATGTCATTTTATTATATAATGTTTGAAGATGGATTAAAAATTACATATAAGTTTTTAATTTTCAGCGCAAAAAATAAAATCGCAATAAAAGAATAAGTGTGTGTGATTTCAACCATTTTTTTTTTTTTTAATTTTCACATTACGTTCGAAACAATATCATTCATATGACCTCCACGGCTTGACATAGCCAAGTCTATCGACAAACTTTTGCGTGACTTCCGTACAAATCAGCTTGAATTTCACTAATAACGCTTTGAATATTTGTTTACAAATCATCAGTCGTTAGTGGCTTGTTGCTGTAGACTTATGACGTCACATAATCACAAAGAAAAGAGTCTAAGGGAGTCAAATCGACGTAACGTCAAATGGTAACGTCAAATTGACGTTACCATTTCTTGAAATTATCGAATCGCCAAACTATTGACGCAATAACTGAATTTTTCAGCAACTGTGTGGTACTTGGCACCATACTATTGAAATTACATCAAATTCAAATCAAAATTTTCCAAATTTGTAAACAAAAAACACGAATCATAGCTCGGTAACGTTCACCATTTACTATAATGGCATCTACTTTCTCATTTTCGAAAAAAAGGCAGTGATGCCACTAGCCCACAATTCACAAGAAACAGTGAAATTTTTTGAATTTAATGATCGCTGTTAAGTCAGCTGTGGATTGGAATCATCCCAATTAGGCAATTATTTTGCTTGTTTACAAAGACATAAAGCTAAAAATGAGTCACATCTGAAAGATGATTTTTTCGATTAAAATTTGGATTTTCGGATATAATTTTTGGATATACACAAATAATGATCCCGCTGGCATTATTTCTTGAATTAGTTGAATCTTATTTGGGTGTAAACCAAGATCTTAATACAAAATTCGCCATGTGGTTGTTGAAGAAAGGTCTTGCGAACGATTTGACAACCGATAAATTTCGAACATCGATAAACCAAACACTTGCACTTACACCAGCAATATTCTCCCGACTCTTTGCATTTCTTAATTGAATTGGTGTTTCAACATCAAGCAGAGGAAATCCTCTTCAAATTTGTTTAAACGATGAATTTCGTTTTTCAAACGCTTAACGTTAAATGATGTGCTTTTCTTTGGCCGATTATGCACACCTTAAATATCGTGAAGTGTTTTTCGTTACTGCAACCGATACTATATTTCGAAAATAAATTTTCGTACTTGTAACGTCGTTCAGGATTTTAGCGTTTCGTGATGAATTGTCATAACTACTGAAAACAAATGCGCTTGAAAAATTAAAATATTAAATTTTTATGATTTGTAATCAATGTTGAGGCGTGTAACATTACGTGAAGATTTATCTTCAACTATCGAAAAAGAATGACCCTTGAAAAATTAAAAAAAAATCAACGTAGCCAAAATTTTTAATTCTACAATTTTTATAACTATCTAAAACATTTCTGTTGGTTATAATTTTAATGATAAATGTTTTAACACATAATGCATTTGATTCATGCTCGGAAAATACGATTACCAACATAAGTATAATTTTACTTCATGTGGTTAAAGGAAATGGGATTAATTTAATCTTGTAATGTCGAGTTGAAAATTATACGAGTGTAATATTTCATCGGAATATTTTTTTATCACTATATGAGTTGTATTGTTGGGTATGTTGCATTGTTTAGTGAATAATTATTGAGGTAATTTACGTAGAAATAAATTTCATTTTTATTGATTCTCTCATTAAATCTTGTACAAATTAAATTATTCCAAACTATCTTAGTTCTTGTTTTTATACGATATAGAAATAAGACTTTAGAGACTGATTCTGTTTAGTAGTAAATAATGTGTTCTCTTGTCGTTGATCTGATTCTGAGTGAATCCTTATTCATGAAGAGATATTTTCTATCTAATCCTATTATAAAGCGTATATATCGTTTGTTAGTGATACATTCTTGAATAAATTTAAATCCAAGTCTTACTTATTAGTTGATATATCTAAGAAGAACGGCTGAACAAATGCAATCGCAAGAGAATTAGTTGAACATATAGTGCGGTCGGAACATTAATCTTACGTTTCTTGTCTTTGTACTATACGTAAACAGTCTGGTTTGTTTCAAAAGAAGTTATTCCCTTTACTTTCTTTCAAAGTAAAATGAACATCTCTTAAGGACGTCTGTTTATATCCTAAGAAAATAACAACCCGTTTAGATTATAATTCAACCTGACTAATTTTATCGTTTACATATTAATCTTTTAATAATTTTCTTATATAATTTTAATTTCTGACATTTACTTCCAACTGAAAATTTACTTCCACAAAAATATTCAAAAGTTATTTACTTACTGTGTTAAGGAAATCTTAATAAAGATGCTTCAGGATTATTATTAGAACTTTTTATTTTACTAAACGTTTTTGTCTGTTTAATAAAATGACTATTTTATGTCTATTTGATAAAAATTTTAATTACAATTTTTAATAAAATAAGAAATCGTTATACTGTGTTATTTTTTAATTTGGCTGAAAAAAATATTCAGAAAAAATAGTTACTCTGATTAAACTTGTACACTGAATATTATGATTTTGTAATTCTTGCTTGAATCTGTGCTTGCGATGATTCTGTAATTATACTATCTCATTACAAATCCATTTGCAGTGCAATGTTACAAAAAAAAAAAAAAAAAAAAAAAAAATGATTTATGAACCATCTTCTGATGGTGTGAAGCTTGTAAAAAAAGATATTTGTGTCGGAAGTTGGGCGCCAAAACGTAGAGTCTTTCTACTAAAAAATTCGTATAAGTTTATTAACCATCTATTTAAAATTATCTCCGCTAAAACTTTAGGTTATTTAAACTTAAAATTACGTTAAGAAACAAGTAAATGGTGTTGTACTTGATTATTAGAAATGTATTAATATATATTTGATAATTATTCTGTCAACCTACCAGACTTTACGTGTAAATTAAATGTATTAAAATGTATTTAAATGTATTAAATGTACCTTTCCAGTTGAAGAGGTATGAAAATGTCAAGTCGAATGATGATTACTGAAAATTAATTAAATAGACGCTTACTGAATTTCTTGCCGATAACTGTTACTAAACGCGTTGGTTCACGACTGTTAATAACTGCGATACACCACTGAACGAAATGTGTAATTATATAATTCCTTCTAAAATGGACTATCGGATTAAATTACTTTTACCTGTACGGCAATCAGTTGTCTCATTCTATTACAAAAGATGAGACTCTGAAACAATTAGTAGCGGTGTACGTTGATTGTTGAGGATACGCCTTGAATGTTATTTAATTACATTTTTTTTAAATGAAGTTCATAAATAGAAACAGATTTTTTTCTAAAAACAGGTTTATAATACAAAACATGTATACAAATGAACTTCCTTAATACTACCGAATAAACGTAATTTGTAAACGGTTACCTGGATATAAAAATTTCACTATACGAGTAATATATTTTTGTCTTTTAAGAAATCTATTTGATTAAAATAACCTTCTTGAAGTGATTTGAAATGAAAATTATACCTTCAATTGATAAGTATATTGTTATTCAAAAATGTTATTACAATTTCAGTGGGCTACCAGTGTACGAATAATAGATATATTTTTAAGCAAAATTATCCTTTACAAAACCAAATATATTAATTTGTTTGTGTCGTATATATAACACACACAAATACGTCTACAAATTAAATCAAGCCCAGAATTTTACAACCTTTTATCACTTTTGTTTAAATGTCGATATCTCCCACATTTGCCTACGTAACTACAACGAAATAAATATTTCATTTAATAGAAATGATTCTTATTAGCTAATATCTGATTAGCATAAATCAAAATCTAGAGGTGTCTGTGAGTCTTTCTCTCTTTCACACAAAAATTACTCAACTGATCGAGCTGAAATTTTGCATGAACATAGTTTGTATACATGGAAAGAAAACAGGATTATTGCCGTTACGAAATGTTTCATCGTTTCAAAATGGTAGCCATTTTAATGACTTGCGGTAACAATCGGATTATGTTCCTTAACGATATTCAATTTTATATTGGCCAGACCGTTGTTCAAATCGAATTTGGAGATCACTTGCAATATCTGAAATTAAATTCTCTAGAAAAAAGGTCTCGTCTTTTTCGATATCTCTTTCGGTTATCGATAAAAGTAGCTGTAAGATGCAATGGTGGTACGGCTCGGGATTCAACCAACACAGCCAATAACACTAATACTGTATGCAAGACGCGACTGGCTGCTCCTGGCTTCGGTTACTTGGCTAAAAACATAAAATAAAAAAAGCAAAATAAAAATTAAGGATGGAAGTACGGTCACGGTGTTTGTAGGGTAACGCCGGTTACTCATTCAATAAAAAACAGTTGTGAAAACCTAACACGACTTTATGGCACAGACATGAGTCGTATGTTAAAAATTAATAATTTTATTTAAACTTCCTTCAGTTTTTTCATTTTAAGAAAATATTTAGTTATAAAATTAAGTTGTTTTTGCAATGCAGAAGGAATAATTTAACACTAGATTTCATTACTGTGTTATTAAAATTATCACGCTTCAAACTCATCAATAAAGATATAATGTGACTGGTTTAGATTGTTTAACTTGTTTACGTTTTGTTTGGATATTGTTACCTTCCTTTGTTTAAGTTTATTGTTTCTGTTATTTCACCTGTTGAAATAGATTTAACCTTACTGAAGAATATAAAATTTCATCCCTTATGAATTTTACTGAAAAACCCCTTTTGATAATGTTTATAAGTAAAATAAAAGTGAGATATTTTATTAAATTAATTAAGTTTATTACTTGCACAATTTAGAATAAATTTCCTTTTCCTGTCGATGACGCATCATTTGTTATTACTAGCCGAGCTAGTTGGCGATCGTTTAACTTTTAATAATTTACTTTTTCGACCGTCCTTCGTGGCGCGAGCGGTAGCGTCTCGGCCTTTCATCCAGAGGTCCCAGGTTCGAATCCCGATCAGTTATGGCAATTTCACACGCTACAAAAATTGTCATTCATCTCATCCTCTGAAATAATACCTAACGGTGGTCCCGGTGGTTAAATAAAAGAAAAAAAAAATTACTTTTTCGTCCAATTCGGATTTTGAATCTTTGTACAATATTTTTTTCGAATTCTTTTGAACGGTCAATTGAAATCGACTGCATTTATTATTAACGTTCTCGTCGACATACCATTTGCATATAATATTTTTGTTAATTGTACTTTCGTTCACTCTGTTTTTTGTTCTTCAAATTTCATTTAACATAGAGATTTAAGTTTCCATGTTAATAAGTTTCAGCTATTACGCGAGGTTTTTTATATAGGGTATTTTTTGAGATTACATGATTTTTTGAAAAGGAACAATAGAAATGTATGTATTATCTATATTGATTTCTAAGATACTTCTAAAGTTAGTAAAAAGCGATTGTGTATTAACATTTTTCTTTTGATTTCAAACTGCATAATGACATCAAAGAAGGAAGGCTACAAGAGACGAAAAAAATTAAATTGAAACAAAGACATAATCTTTTTTTAACAATATTTAACTTAGCAATCTGTTACCTAGTAATGGTAATAATATCTTAAAATTACTTCTATTACAATTTTCGGTAGAAGTACATCTTTTAAATTTTGCTCCAGACCGAAAGCCTATAGAAGTTCAGTCTAACGAAGCAAACTTTATTAAAAAAAGCATTAGACACTTAAAAAACCAGTAAATTGTAAACTGTTTTTAAGTTGAAAAACTAGAGCTTAGAAAACAAAAATAACGAAGTTATTTCTTGAATAAAAACAAGAAGAAAAAAAAAGTTTACTATAAAAGCATCAAAAAGGAATTAAAACAAAAGCAGGAGTAAAACTTTGCTGAACACAGAAAAACACCTAACAGAAATATTAAAGAGGTATTTATAATTAAACAACAGCAGTTAAGCTAAGTAAAATAAGCTTAGCTAAAATAAAAACAGGAATAGTAGGACCATAACATCCGAGGAGGGGTGGGATTAAGCGGGATGGGTGGAGGGCCCCCATTCCAAAAATCATGTTTTTACTTTTGGATATTCAGTATTTAAAAATACAAAAATTTATAAAAAAAAGTAAAATAAGATTGAAAATATATTTTTTAATTATTGTGAAAAACGATTTGTACTTTTAAAAGGAAAATAATTATATTTATAATAAAATTTTCAACAATAATAAAATCGTTGTCTTTTCTTTAATTATATAAGCCTGCAAAACAAAGTGCATCAGTGAATAGGATCAATTTAAGCACATAGTGAACAGGTATCGTTACTAAGTAGAGAAAGTGTTATGCTTTATTTCTCGAAGAGAGAAATACATCAATTTTTTTTACAATATAAATGACATTCTTTCCTTTGAATACAACGCATGAAAACATATAAGGTATAAGCAGAAGTAATCGAAGGTTTTCTCTTGAGAATGACCAAACTGATGAGCAGAGTAGTTTTAGGGCTGAACTTCATCTGCATTTTAGTTGGCTTGACATGATGATATGCAACAGTGTGTTCGATTCTGTAAAGAAGTCTGTAGGAAATAACTTAATTCTTTATTCTCCTTAACAAGCTTGGCGTGCAATGTTCTTTGTAATTTCTATACCATTTTTAGGAATGACTTGTCTCGGCTACAACCATTATGGTTTTGCCGTCTAGCATACACAAGATAAGCAGTACTTTTTTTTTTTTTTACTGTCACCAATCTCTATATGATCATGTTTTATAGTTAATTTCTGATCGGTATCCTATTCATCTAATTCTTCATTTTCATTTTATTAGTACACTGTGTTTCCTTTCTGGATTTATAGTTTTGTAGCTATTTCCTGAATACGTTTTCTATGCTTGTATGTCTTATAACTGAAATTCTGAGATCTTTGATCAGTTTGGATCATTTGACATTAGTTTTGTTTCCTTTTCATTTGTCAAAAATCCTTTTGTTTAATTTGTTAGGGCTCATTCTTGTTAAGTGCTTATAAGAGGTTAATCTTCGTTTTCATATGGCGTCTTTAAATCTGTTTTGAGGTAGAGTTCATCGTTTTCCTGCAATTTCCAATTCTCATCCGTTTTCTTGGTCCTTTTTATTCTTTCTATTTCTGTTTTTTTTTTCGGTATCTAACCTTCTCTCGCTAAATTCTACTTTGTCTACATCTCCCTGATTTAGTGTTATTATTTCTGGTTCTTGAAGGACTTCAGGTGAGATTACTGTGGTGTATTGCGTAATCTTTCCCATTCCTAAATAATGTTGTTTTTTTTTAAACTCTGTCAAGGCGTAGGCTTTGTGCATTTTGCTGATCCTTACTCTATTTGCTACATTATCTAGTGAATGAAGGATGTTCCTTGGGTACTTGAATTTCTCTGTTTTCTTGATTTTTCCAAATTTTTATTCTAGATATTTGGTGCTTTTACTATTTTATTTTAAGTAAAGCTGAAGTTCTCTGCTTTTGTCGGTAGATGTTCATTAAATTCATTTATTTATTTAATTTTTAAACATATGAACAAATTCTACACATAAAAACATTTAAAATATATTGGCATGATCATTTTCGTAAGATTAACATCTCTCAAATTATCATCGGTTTGGTGTTGGTTAGTGTGTTTGTGTGGCTTACCCATCATTCTTTGAAACTGATAAGATCCCATATCAGGAATAACATGATTAGGAAGCAGTTATGCAAACATTTCTTGGAAGTTGTGTGTTGTAGCTCTTAGTTGTATCTTCTTGACAAGAATGAACATTAAATGGTGATGTGTTCAGGAAGTAAAAAATATATCAACACGAGTACATAATACTCTAATGATATTTCATTATCGTCTAAGTTTAATAATAATTAAGGAAGAGATTGTGTACCAAAAAACTTCATAACTGCCAAGTGGTTTCTCATGAAGTTCTGTTATTTTTATTAGAGACTGTTAACAGACTTCCTTATTAACACTTGATAAATTAAAATGATAATTATTACTCACGAAGTTGTTTATTAGTGCTTGTTTTCGTTAATTTTTTTTTTTTTGCAATGTTTTTGTAATCTTATTGGTGTAGTGTATTAGTACTGTTAGTCAGATTGCTCCAACCCACGTGGCACCGTAGGAACGACCTGATAGCCCTGAACAAAGGATATTGAGGTTCTGTTGTGGTGATCCTGAAAAAAATTGTTCGTGTGTTTGATGAGATTGTCCTGAAAAGTGTTGTTGAGTCCGGTTGCTCTCTCTTTTTCCTGTTTAGCCTCCGGTAACTACCGTTTAGATAATTCTTCAGAGGATGAATGAGGATGGTATGTATGAGTGTAAATGAAGTGTGTAGTCTTGTACATTCTCAGTTCGACCATTCCTGAGATGTGTGGTTAATTGAAACCCAACCACCAAAGAACACCGGTATCCACGATCTAGTATTCAAATCCGTGTAAAAATAACCGGCTTTACTAGGACTTGAACGCTGTAACTCTCGACTTTCCAAATCAGCTGATTTGGGAAGACGCGTTAACCACTAGACCAACCCGATGGGTTTGAGTCCGGTTGCTGGTCTCTGGTGATGTCCACTCGGCTCGACGGGTTGTAATTGGAGAGTTGCGACCCGTCGATTGGAATCGGTCCGAGCTTCCCCTTAGCGGGAGTTGAGGGTCACTAAAAGGGGGCAGTAGTGCCCCCCAGAGCCTCGTAGTGTTGTTCGGCGTCGGTCATCTTCCGCCGGCGCGGCAATGGGGTTCTCCTCGATTAAAGGTATAAAATGTTACATACAGCGCCCCCTCCTAAGAATATGTGCATTGTCACTTGTCTTTTTGAAATTTATCAACTGATACCTACATCATGAAAATTGGTTCTGCCGTTGAGAAGTTTAACGTACGCTAACAAAGAAATAAGTAAACGTAATGAACTTGCTTTGCTGTACCAGCTGTTTTTATGTACAGTTTTTTAAACCGTCATTTTTCATATTTATTGAAACGGATGTAAGAATATTTGTTTTTATAAACGGAGAACTAAAATACATCTAATTAGATAAATATAAAATTTTAATTTTTTTTACCAATGTAACTTACTTAAAAAAAGACAATAAAATAAGGACAGATAAAAAAAGGTAATAATCTTTTTTTATTTTAACTTTTTACAGAGCAGCGTATAGTTTTTGTTTTATTATTTTTTATATATTTATTTTCAAAATTTATGATATTTTTGTTCAGATTGTGACGCTATTTTTAGTACAGATTGTATAAGATATAAAAAATAAGGTTACCGTTTCATAACTTTTAAATTGAACGTTAACCTCTTCCACGCTACCATTTACTATAGAGAATGCATCATGAAAGAAAAAAGCTTGTCTTTGAAGATTCATATCTTACGAGCTCTGCGAGGATAAATTTGAGTTTTATGTCATATTAAAACTTGTTTTTTTCTCGGTTATTCATAACCGTTTCAACTTATTTGAAGAAATCTTTAGAATTTATAGCATATATCTCATAAAAAGGATGCCTATTTTCGTGGCGCTGTAATTTCGAAGTTCCGTAACTTAGTTAAGAGATTATACATATAAAATAAGATTCTATGTTAGGTAATTTCAATAAAAATCAAGACCGAAAAAATCCTCTATTAAAACTGCTAGCAATATCGGTTACTTAGAGAATACATTCATTTCACAGCAAAACAGATATATAAATGTAAGTAGATTGTCTGTATTGCATTCCACGCTTACGTGAAGTGATTCGACTTCATTTTTCCCGATATTAAAGTTTCTGTTATTTTTAATGAACATATTTTATTTTCCTTAACAACCCATTTTCCATCACTTTAATTGAAATTATAAATTATGTTTTTAACGTAATCGTGCTTTTTAAGCGCATGGTTTATATCAAAACAATATCTCCTATATGTATCGAAACTGAAATAGTTTTTTTTTTTCATTAAAAGAAATAAATTACGTAACTGGTTAATTAAAACAAACTACCGGAAAATAATACTTAAACAAAATTCTAAGCATATTAAATATTTTTTAAGTACAAATAAAAAATTCATACTTTATATTATGTGTTAAAAACAATATTTTATATAATGTAATAATAATATTTTATATGATATGTTTTAACAACGAAGTTGTAGTACGTTGGAATCGCACTACCGCAAAAAGGTGAATATGTTTTATGGTAATTTGATGTGATTCATGCAAGATTTGTTTCAAATAAATCGAACATCTAACAAATCATTTAAAAAGTATTAAAAAGTGACGCAACTGGGAAAATCTGTAAGTTACGATACTAGTTGAAAGTGGCATCCATTATGCGATTCACATAATTGAATACGACGTCGCATGTTTTTCAAAACATGTTGTAACATTTGTTGAGAAATTGCCGTCACATATCGTTCAATTTCGCTCTGCAATTCGGAAATGGTGTGAGGAGTTTTGTAAGCATTCTTAAGGAATCCCCCACAAGAAAAAATCAGGAGGGGATAACTCAGGAGGCCGAGGGAAATCATAACCCCTTCAAAATCATATATCCATGAAAACAGTGCACCAAGAAAGTCAGTGTTATTGGCGGCTGTAAGAGCCGTCGCATTGTCCTAATGAAATCACTGGACTCTAGCCGGTCTGCAGGTATAATGTTTACAAATTGTTGCACCATCTGTATGTAGCACTCACTGTTCACTGTGACGTGAAAGAATGTCATGAAAATTCGTCTACGTAACATTGCACACAAGACACCCATTTTTTGTTCGTGCAGTTGATGTGAATTTTCCATACACTAAATGCGTGAGTTCTGTGCATTCATGTAGCCATCAAAGTGGAATCATGCCTCTTCAGACGAAAACTTCTTCCCCATGTGGCGTTACAGGTGACGTGAACCGTTGACAAAACGTTTGCTGGTGTCTGCAAGTAACAATTCGTGAACACGAATTCTGTACGGATGCATTTTTAAACACTTGGACCGTGCCGTATGAGCACTACCAACGGAGAGATCAGAACGGCTAAATAGGCGTCACACAGACTTCTTCGGACTAATATAATGTGCAGCTTGCTTTTCGATCAATTTTTCTTGTGTTAACACTTTTGGCTGCATCTGCCACATTCCCTGTCTTTTGGAATTTGTCATCCAGCCGTTTGATGGAGGACTTGTTTGGTGCATCCACACCGTAATTTTCTGTGAAGGCATTCTGGATCTGGGTATAACTGGCACATCCAATCTAATAGGAGGCAATGAATATTCTCTGCCGCATTGTGTAATGCGACTACAAACTGTCTATTGTTTTTTACTTCCTTGAACGAAGTAAAGGAAGTATTATGATGGCGAAAAATGTTGGTTTTCAGATTTCAAAGAAATATCCATTTTGACTAGTTTCGGCGTGAAGTCTGTACGTATGTACGTATGTATCTCGCATAACTCAAAAAACGATTAGCCATCGAATGTTGACATTTTGGATTTAGAACTGTTATAACATCTAGTTGTGTACCTTCCCTTTTGATTGCAATCGACTGGACGAAAAGTGTCAAAAAAAGGTTGGATTTTATCTTAACTACAGTAGTAAGCTCTCATTGAAAGCTTTTCAACGACATGTCCATAAGTGGTACTTATTTTCATCGGTTCTAGAGTTACAGCCAAATAAAATTTTAAATATTTGAAATCTTACAAGTGGAAAGCACATGGTTTCAATCCGACTTCATCTCCTTTTTTTTAACTTTTTTCTTAAATTAAATTATTGATTTATTAAAAATTATTAACCTCTGATTATAAAAACAAAATTATAGTAAACAATAATTCAAGAATACCAACAAAAAAAATACGAAAAAATATCAGATGTTATTAATGAAATAAAATTCTATGTACTTTTCATTAAAAAAAAAAAAAAAATGCATATGTAATTTAATAGGCGTACAAGAAAGTCATGTGGTGCCCACATCAGATTTTTTTAATTCATACTTTTACGAGAAACAATGGCAATAGTATTCACAACATCAAAACTCTCCTGACTGCAAGCGTGTTACCTTATCAATCACTGGTCATAATAGTTCAGCACCTATTGATATATTCTTTTATAAATATTTGATCATTTTTCTTACGAATAATTTTCTTCTTTTATAAATAGCGCACAACAGACGTATGTTCAATAGTATTCACTATTAAATTTGTACAAATAGTTTAAAATAATAACCATGTCTTAAAGTTGTTTAATAAACTTAGAAAGATACAACAGTATAAGCATGCAATAAAGTAGCTTAGAAAACTAGTATGAATGTAATTAAATATCCTTAAGTTACTGATTACTGACAATAAAAATCTGCTCTACCTATGTACATGTGTTTAATTTTACCTGTACATATACACGCTTTCTTAAATCGTCACTGGTAGTTGAATTGCTTCCATGTCTGTGACCAATACCTTTCAGGGAGATATGATCTACTAAGACCTAATAAAAAAATATATATATTTATATAAATTAGACACTTTGTAAACTAATCGTAAAGATTGTGTATTGAATGACAAAAGGTTCGTATTTTCCGTTTCTTTGACTACATTTTCAATATAAAACTTTCAATTCCTTTTTGATATGTTTATACCTGCATGACACCTGTCGTACGGGTTTTGTTGTAAAAATGGTTTTATTGTTGAATTTTATTGAAATATTTGTATAACATTCAATCTATATTTTACGAATAATATTTGTATTTTTTTCTCCTAATGTTTACGTAGCAATTTCTTCAACAATGAACAATAAGCAACCGCCTTTCACCATGGACTAAAGAGATGTGGATATTTATGACATATAAATGAAGTGTAGTGAAGTACATAGCAAGGTAAATATAGGAAGTAATGAAGTGTAGTAAGGTAAGTAAAGTATAAAAGTAAATTTATATTTAACAAAATCAAGAATGTGTGATGATGTTTATTTAATTTAATACTTTTAAATTTATACTTTTATACAGTATCGTGTAAAAGTGTGCGTGAAATCAAATTATAAAGGGCAACCTTCTTTAATGACTCCTACTTATCATGATGTTAATATAGATTATATTCCGCGACTGAATAGTATATTCATTCGAAAATAACGTATATTTTACTTCGTTAACAAATGGTTTGATTATTAAATAACGTAATGTGTGTTTATTCAAAAATAAATAATGATCGCTTTTTTAAGGAGATTTTTAATGCGAAACTATCGTTATCTTTCGATTACAACATTTTATCTTAATTCATCACTTCCTCAGTCTACTCACATTTCATCTTCCTTCTTGTAGTTTTAAGTCTCTTTAGGAAATTTTCCTATATCTGTCCTATAGAGGATGTATTTTTATTTGCATCAATTACAAAAATTTGCTGAAGAGTTGGCCACAAGTTGCTGGAGAGAGTTGTCTACCTGTATACTCTCGTAATAATAAAAAACACTACAAAATACTCATATAAAAGAAAAAGGAGAATTAATGACTGTATTGTTTTTACGTAGGTAGAATGCTATTATCGAGTTTTAGTATGATTTTTTTTTATATCTTAATAATTGAGATCTTTTATATTGTAATCATTTATGATATATTAAAAAATAAAAATTATAGCTCAAATTGAACGACTGGCAATAAGCGATATATTTTTTTTAGTTTTTTTTTTATTGAGATAAAATTCTTCAACTACAGGATTGTACCATATTAAAAATAAATTATTACATTTAATATTAACCTAGTGTCTGTGAAGTTATGAAAAATTAATATCTTTTTAAAGCCGATGTTTTAGTCATTTAATAATTTCGTTTTAATTTTTGTCATTTGACAGTGGCAAATCGATATGAATTATATGCTCCGTAAATGTAGCATCATCCTTGCATCCGATTAAATAAATAAATGCAACCCTGTTAACAAAAATAATATTGGTTTTAATAAATAATATATTTTTTAATTCGATTAAATAAAACCATAATAAAAATTGCGGTGTACAGTAAATCAGTTGGCTAATAAAATTATTTTAATATTCCTTCGTACAGACGAATCTTCATATTGTAAAAATTTATGGTATCTAATTGGTGCGTGGTTGCTGATTTGCAATTAAAGGGCCATACATTTTTGAGGAAGAAAGGTGGTCGGTTACAATAACTTCTGAATGTTGTGTGAAAATTTTACGCGACTTCTTGCTACCAAGACAATGAACTTGGAAATCAAGCCGAATGGTTTCAACAAGATCGGGGCCATTGTTCACATAACAAGACGATCAATGAAATTTCTCAGAGAAATGTTACCCGGACGTCTTACTTCACAAGCAGATATTCCATGGCCTGTACGGTCACTCGATCTTGCAGGATCTCTATGGGGATATCTAAAGACTGAAATCATTAAACAGAAGTCAAGAACCCTAGATTGTTTAAAAGCTCCTATACATCAACAAATCGCTTCAATCCATTGGAAATGACAAGAAACGTAACACGGAATTTCAGGGAGAAGTTTAGAAGCTGTATAGATAGTGAAGATTGGCTATGAACGATATAATTTTTAGAAACTAATAAAACTTAGTTAAAATAAATGACAACCTCTGTTCTTTCAGAATATATTATTTTTTTTAATGTCTATTTTATTTACATTTCAAACCGGGGAGTTATTTCTGCCGGACTGTGTATTATACAATTAAACAAAACAAAACTTTTTTCTCCAGGAGAGTCACCTTTCACTGGATGTATAACTGTAACAGCATTTACTGTACAACAATTGAAGGAGGCGAAAAGTGAGACTTATCTATATAATTTCTTAAATTTCTTTATTTTTGATTCATTAAAAACTTTAAGTCAATACAAATTATACCGATTTACTTTAGCGTGGTAAAATATTATACGATTTCTAAAGTAAAAAACCTAATAATGGACTGTAGACATGCAGAATTTAAGTCCTGTTTTTATATTTTAAATAATCATTTTTATCAAGTAAATTTTAAATTAGGAAGAAACAAATTAGGTTATATCGCTATAAAAAGGAGGCGTAGAGTGGCGTTAAAGTAATTTTAATTAATCATATAAGAAAAAATATTGGTGAGGGGAAAGACTAAGGCAAAGATAAAATATTCTATCTGGTCAATGTACAAATATCTCTTGTGAAAAGTGAGAAACTTTATATAGGAACCTCATTTCAGTCATATTTATATATTTCAGTATAAAAAAATATTCTACATTTATTTTATTCATCCATATATGAGTTTTTAATAATTCGATAGATTGTACAAAAAGTTTTATTGTTATTAATAATAATAATTAAGTTTGTATCTTTTTGAAAAGAAAATTCTCTCTGAAAAGAGAGTAGAGAGGTTCTCAAGTATAGATGATAATTTTCGTGAACCAATATTCTATGTTATTATGCTTACTTGCTTTCAAGGAACAAGTATATTGAAATATAATTTACTAGAAATGTGTTTGAAATAATTATCGGGAAAATGTTGTAATATACTCATATAAAGTAATTTAAAAAAATTAAGAATTTTTTTGGAGATAATTAATTGTAAGTAGATAATTGTAAGAAAAAGGTAAATTTTTAGTATTTAGATATGAAATTACGTAACTAATTAAATAAAATTTTATAGTTGGATTACCAGTTTACAATATTAAGATTTAACACTTTATTCATTTTTTCTTCATTTAGCAAACGTTTCCTTTCAATCTTTAAATAAAAGTATTCATGTTAAGTTTCTTTAAAATCCCATTGATATTTTGTGGTTAACAATCCAGATATGGACATTTTAAAAATAGACTTCTTTTAAATGTCGGCCGACTGTATTCTTGTAGAGTTACAGTATCTCCATATTTTATTTATTCATTGTTTATATTGCTCGAAATAAATTTTTCCCGTAATATTAAATATACGACTCGGCATTAATGAACGTAATCATTAAATATCGAAACAGTTATCGGATCTATGACATTAGAAATATTCTGTAGATATTAGACTTTATTAACGGTTTTTTACTTTATAAAACTTCAGTCACCATTAGAAGAACATTTATTGAGGTATCTCTTTCTATATAAACGACTTTTATCCTGAAATCTATGCGCTTCCTCCCCCTTTCATGCCGCTAATGGAACGAGTGATAAATTGTTCAAGTCATGTCAACAGTTCCTATTTCAATGATATTTCTTCTCTTATTATGCGGTGAAGACAGATGACAAGCAGTTACAAAAATACTCCTGATTTTGACGTTCAAGTAAATATTTTATCTCCTTATATTAATTTTATTTTATAAAAGAAAAATTTAATCTACTTTAATGTTATGCGATATTCATTTGAAATAACGAACGATTTAATATAAAGTTTATAATTTTTAATATACTTTTCTCCTAAAAAACTGTAATTATTGTAATCTTCAAATTTACAACTAAAAAATATTTAAATATTATTATTATATTTAATAAACGAGGAAGAAATTGCTTTGTAATAGAAAAGTTTATTATTTTATAAATGTCATAAATAAAGCTTATGATAATGTTAAATTATTAGAAGGAGATTTTTTGCTTGCTCCTGATATCTGTAACGGTTAACGTTTTATTACATGATTCAGTACACTTCATAATAACAATAGTTTACTACAACTTTTTTATATTGCGTTGCGTAACATTTTAAAGTTTTTAAATTACTCTGTGGATGAACTTTATTGTACAAAAGAGTTTATGGAATTAAACTACGCCTAACTGATTAAATGACGAAATAATCAAAGGTTTTTCCGATTTTTCATATTAATAAATAAAGAAAAACATTAATGTTAAACATTATTACATTGACATTCTGATTATTATAATGTAGTTGATTTATTGTTTAAACTAAAATATTATATTTAAACTAAAATAGTTTGAAAATCATTTAGAGAATCATATTCCCTTTTAAATGCTTAAAAAAAATGTGTTTATGGTATTAAAGTATTTATTGTATCAGTATTAGAGTAATATAATGTATGATTCGTTATTATTATTTTAATAGTAATATATTTTAACGTTCTGTAACAATATTATGCGGGAAATATATATAAAATTTGATGATTTATAATTCGTGAAAATCATGAAAATGTTAGTAAATAATTTTTTATTATAAAATTAATACTGTTATATAAGTAAAAAATTTGTTTGATTGTGGGGAGGAATCATATGAACTACTGAACCGATATTAAAACTTTTTACCCCACTCTATTCATTCCGAATATCGTAGGGTTAATAGTAATTATGTCATTTTCCTCCGTAATTTCGTCTCCTTTCTTATCCCTTGTTGGGATTATAAATAATAAAATACAGATAAAAATTAAAGTCCTATTGTGAGAAAACTGTTCAACATACATCCGAAATCTAATTCTTCCAATCTACTAGTATAACTGATGGTTGTTTCTGGGTAAGTTATAAAGGTTTAAAAAAACCATTAACGCCTCCTTTCCAGCGCACCTCTTCCCTAAATTGGATCAGCGAGAATTTAAATATTCTGCAAATTGACCTGTTGTTCTTTAAAATCGGCGTTAATTTCACGAAAAGTCATCGACAACAAGTATTTGTGCAAAGATTTTAGCCTTTAACCTCATCTGGAAGTAGATTAAATATTGCTGACAAAATTCTGATCATCCCGCCGTGCGACACAGTTCACAGACCGTTAAATAAAAGCGTGTAAATATGCCTTGATTTAATCAATCAAAATTACAGTTAAAATGATTTAGTATATTACTGCATTATTTTAGCTTTAAAAATAACGTTGATCTTAAGCTAAAAGGTTTGGTTTTACAAAATAGTTTTATCTTTTGTTTAACTGCTTTATTCCATAGCTTTCCAATGAAGAAAGTGATTGGAAATTTTGATTGATTGTATTAAACAAATATAACTTATTCATATCAAATAATTTGTTTAATTTGTAAGGCTTGTATTTCCAATTGGGCAACAGTTTTTATAAGTAAGCAAATATATTTGAAACGGGTTATTTCTTATATATATATATATATATATATATATATATATATATATATATAATCTTTTTACAAGTAACCTAAAATGCAAAGTAAAAGTGAATAACAGTAGTATTTCCCATGTGTTGTTTGAGATCCTTGGATCTTAAATTTCCATTTAATTGAAATTTTTTTAAAAGATTAAAACAAATTATTAAAAACAACAAATTTATCTGTAAAACTGAAATAATACCAGCTGTTACCATTTTAAGAATAATAAGATTCCTTTACTGCTTGATGTAAAAATTACGCTTACTGTCTTGAATAATGAAAGTTCATTATTACTGTCGTGAGCCCAAACAAATTTTGATGGTATAATCTATTCCTGGAATCTTATTGTAAAAAATGAATTTTCTCATAGATACGTCCGAATTATTTGATTTTACTAGAGAAACTTTTGTCAAGTAACGGAAAGGAATCGACAAAATGGATTTGACAGAAAATCAACCTTAATGGGATGGGAAAAACAAAAAAAAATTCCGTTTAGCAACAAAGTAAAAATATTTTCAAAATACACCGTAACCTATTGTGGCTGCTTACACATGTAAACCTTGTTCCTCTTGTAGCTAGATTTAGAAATTGGCCTCTATCCTAGGTGTTAAAAAGCGAACATCTAAAGACTTACTCCTAGAATGTGATTGTGAACAATTTTTCAAACGAAACTTGGCATTAAAAAAGTAATATACGCTTAAATTTTGTTACGTAAGATTATATTATTATGTAAGAAATATTTTAAGATCAACACAAGTAAATTGGTATAAATTCAAAAAGGTTAGGTAACTTCTGTTCATGAAAATTATACCGAGAATGTTAAAATAAGTGCCACTCTGCCCACTAGTTACAATAGAATTTTAAACTTCCTAAAGATTTTTGTGAGATTTATTTTATTAAACATTTATTATAGTTAAACTTTCCTTTAAAATTATTAGTTTTATGTTTCTAACATTCTGCTCATTTTTACTTCCTTGTAAGAAGTAAAGGAAGTATTGTGATCGCGCAAAATTACGGTTTTCAGATTTCAACGGAAATATCCATCTTGACCATCCCCGAATCCATTTTGATTAATTTCAGCGTGACGTCTATACGTACGTATGTATCTCGCGTAATTCAAAAACGATTAGTCATAGGATGCTAAAATTTTGGATTTAGGACGTTGTAACCTCTAATTGTGCACCTCCCCTTTTGATTGCAATCGACTGGACCTTTCCAAAATAGTACAAAATCCAACTTTGGGATTTTATACTTTTTCCTAACTTCAGTAATAAGCCCTCATTGAGAGCTTTTCAGCGATATATCATAAATGTTACTTAGTTTCACTGGTTCAAGAGTTACAGCCATATAAAATGTTAATTAAGGAAATATTTGGATCTTACATGGGGAAAGTATATCGGTTCCATCCAACTTCATTTCCAACTTTTTTTAAATTTAAATATACTGATTTATTAATAATTATTTACCTCTGATTGTAAAAAAAAATGATAACAATAAAAGAAAAATTAAAAAAATCAAAATTTGTTAGTGAAATAAAGTTTTTTTGTACTTTTAAAAAAAAATGTGTATATGGAATTTAATAGGCGTACAAGTGGACACCACATCAGATTTGGTGAAACATCTGATTATTTAATATTAATTGAAAATTATAATTTAGAATTAGATACATGTACATTAGATGCATAATATTAGATACATATAAGACGTACATTTATTTAAACAGTAATAGGAGGCATTTACTCTAACCTAATATTTCAGGAAAAACTAATATTTTAGCAATTGTGTAACTGTCCACTTTTATTAAAGAATTGGCGGATCGTATCTCACTTTCAAATGAAATGAATTTAAATGAAGTGCAGGAAATATGTTTATATGTAATTTAATTGGCGGTACAAGAAAGTCACGTGATGTCCATATCAGAGTTTTTCCGTTAGGCACACTCGAACAGGGCGTGATCTTGCAAATAGTTCAGGCAATACAGGATTCGAGCTAACCTATTTTCTGACTGAATTTTTCATAATTTTTAATTGCTCTTTTATAAACGGAAGCTGGAAGAAAATGTGCTAATACTTCATAAGTTTTGGTTTTTTATTTACTTCCTTTTGTTTGTTTGTTTCTTTTTATTCGTCATTTTTTGTAACTTTTTATTTTAATTTTATATATATATATAAAATAATATAATTTACTGGATATTTCTCGAACATTTGCTACTGATGATATTTTTACATTCGAAATGTTCATTAAATAATAGATTTCTGTTTTATTTATTTTTATCAACGTTATTGAACGTTTTATTCTGCCATTTAATATACTATTTCCGGGTATTATCTTGATGGTACTTATTGAGTAAAATCACGTAAATATTTCATTATAAAAATTACAAGAATAAAATGATTATTTTTTTTATAGATTCTCAGTAAATTACCGTTCATCGGAATAAATCCTAATTATCCATTATTTTCAATTTTTACTTAACTGTTCCGTATCATGATAACTAAAGTATACAATTCTTTTCCATTACTTTTATTTAAAATTTTCAAAAGTTTTTGTTATTTTTATTATTTTTTACTTTCATTTAAATTGTAAATGAAGTAAAGGAATTTTTTTTAGATTAGTAGATTAGGTAACCGGATAATTTATTAACTTAATATATTTTTTAGTGCAACAGCAAAATTAGAAACAAATTTTATTATAAAAACAATAATTAATTGATTTAACAAACATATCATCTCTTCAGGTTTTTAGATACGTTATCTATTGTCCAAAAGAATTAGTGCCAATTGGTTTATATTGTTCGTATATTTCAGTAAACAGTTTAATTTCTTCACCGAATTAAGCTAAATATCGTCTAATTTAAATTAATTTTTATTTGCATCAGAGTACGTCGTAGCCGTAAACCCAGCTTTCGTCCCCCGTTATTTTCCTTTGCGTGAATGTTTCCCCGTGGGTGGATTGTTGAAGAAGTTGCTGACAAGCGTCCACTCAATTTCTTTCTGCTGTTAGGTCATCAAACGTAGAACAAACTACGTTGTTTGCTACAACTCGATGCATGTTCAATTTTTCAGTCAGAATGTCATGGCGTTATCCAGAAGAGATGCTAACCTCCTCTGCAAGTTCTCTGACAGTCAATCGGCGATTCGCACGCACTAGAGGGTTGATTTTTTGAACGCTTGTCTCATCAATTGAAGTCGAAGGCCTCCCTGGTCATCTTCAATTGACTGATAAAACTTCTAAATCGTGAAAATCATTCCAAACATTGCATACGACCCAGAGCGTCATCTCTGTAAGCTTGTTTTAAAACTTGAAACGTTTCTGTGAAAGTTTTCTCTCAGTTTCTCGCAAACCTTTATATTGCATCGGTGCTCCCGAAAATCGCACGTTACAAAAATCGTTACTAATACTTAAACAAGTTGCTCTAAAGCAAGTTGTAATGTTTTGTCTTTGTTAAATCAATTAATTATTGCTCTTATATTAAAATTTGTTTCTAAAATTTAGAAACAAACAGCAAATTAATTTGCTGTTTGTTGCACTAAAAGTTAAATCATCACAATGGATTGGCAAAAGATCTTCACGCCCCAAGAAACCACGTTAGTCTCGATCCAACGTCAAAGTGATGCTCTCAATCTTTTATATTTTAATGGAATTGTGCATTTTGAATTTTTATCTTAAGGTTAAACAGTAAACCTTGCGTACTATCGAGGCGTTTTACAAAGTTACGAGTAAAATTCGCGAAAAGAGATCACAGTTGTGGCGAGACAACTCATGGTTCTTTCACCAAAACAATGCGCCCGCACACTCAGCTTTATTAATACACCAGTTTTGTGGCAAAAATCTGATACTATCTCTATCAGCCTCCCTACTCACCAGACCCGACTCCTTATAATTTTTTCTTATTTTCGAAATTAAAATGAGTGATGAAAGGACGTCGTTTTGAGACTATTGATGACATTAAAGCAAATTCGTTACGGAACTTAAAGGCAGTTTTAAATGACGCTATCCAGGACTGCTTCGCGAAGTGGAAACACCACTGGGAAAAATATGTGAGTAGGGGAGAGGAGTACTTTGAAGAAGCAAGAACCAAATAACCTTTAAAATTAATAATAAAGATTACAAAATAAAGTTAGGTTATTTTCTGAGGAAACCTCGTATTGAATATTTTACAGTTATTCATTACATAAAAAAGGATTAGTAATTTTACTTAAGTATATTTCTGTTGCCATGGTTACAGAAATAATGAAGTAAAAGGATTAATACATTTACATTTTATATATAATTATACAGGTCGTTCATATCAAGAAGCATGGTGCTTCCATTCTATTTATTTTTATAAAAACTTTAAAAACCTTTTGTTTACAGAATACTGGATGAAGCGGACATCCTTTTCGCACGCAGGGAGAGGACCTCCATATAAGAGACCATGATGCGGATGTCGCTGCTGCCAAGCTTCGACATCAGGTAATGGATAAAGTTGAAGGTACGACAGTGATGGCTGGTAGAGGCGTGCGGGCCCATTTGTTGATAAAGGACGTCGACGCCCTTACCAAGGAGGAGGAATTGATTAATAACATGCGGAAGATGCTAGGGACTCGGTAACTATCAATGTCCTCTCCCTGAGGTTGTCATATGGAGAGGCAAAGGTAGCGACGATGGCGATTCCGCCTCTGCTGGTTGATAAGTTGCTGAAGGTTGGCGAATTCGAATCGGTTGGGTGTCCTGTCGAATGTCGAGGAGTAAGTACCAATAAACATCATTGTTTATTGGAGAGAAAAATGTCAATTATTTTTTTTTTATAATATTTTTTCATACTGCTGTTTCGTTTTGTTGTTTTCCATACAAAAAAATACAAGAAAATGAATCGCGAGGTCAACAAACTCACAGGTTTAGTACTTCTACCGGGAATGACAGTCAGAACGTGAAACAAACGTACCTGAAGGCTTAGTTTTTCAGGTAGTTTCATCTGTTGTCGCACCTTTTGATGATAATTGTTCGGAGTTTGACTGTTTTCAGTATTTTTTTATATAGACGTGAAAAAAAAATTAGAAAAGAAAATAACCGCTTTGCACTGTTAGCTGCAGGTACTCATTGTCGTTATCAATCCGTTGCAAAATCTCGGTTGCAAAGGTAGCACGACAAGGGCCGTCATCTGGCTGTAGATGTTGCAATATCTGATTAACGCGTGAAAACTTAGTTTCTTGTGTCAACTGTTGTGCACTGTTGACCGGGGAATCCCTAGTTCATAAGATGCAGGACGGGTAGATTTGGAAGGGCTATGTTGAAATGCTTGCTGCACAACTTCAACCTTCTCTTCATTAACAGATGGCCGCCCTGTTCGCGGAAGGTCGACTACACTTCCACTTTCCTTAAACTTTGCATACCACGCAATGATATTCTTACTATTAGGTGCTGGTCGTCCGTATTCGAACCGCACAGCTGTAACTGAACTGTATTTTTTTAAATAAATTTTTGCATTCATGGAAAGACTTTATGGACATCCTTACAGCTTTTACCATGTTCATAGGTAAGCAATAAAACAGTGAAAAAAGCTTTTCTTTCACTTATTTTCTATGACTACTATCAATGGCTATATCTTATTCAAAAAAAGAACAGACAAAAAATTACTCTAAAAAGTTTTATCGGAGTAGTTGCAATGAAACTAGCTGAAGTAGGTGGAGGTTTTGATGAGCCATCACCATGATCTCCTTTACAGTCTCAACAGAACTAATGCTTAGCATTTTACCACATATGTTCCTCCTTCTGCCAACAAAACCAATGGTGTAAAGTTTGTTCCGACAGAGGTTTGAAAGAGAATTGAAAAAAGTAAGAAGCGCAGATTGTGAAGTTAGTTATTATTTCCTGCAATGATTTATAGACTACCATCATTGGTGAGTTGTGTATGAAAACTCAAATATTGTTTTTTTATTGTATTGTTATTTTGTTTTTGATGCTTATGTTTTTTTTTCCTATTTACATGATAATAGTTTTATTTTTCGTTTTATAATAATTTAGCTAGTAATAGGCAGTTGTTGTATTTATATAAGCTAAAGCTGTCATCATTCCTTGTAAAATATAAAATTAAATAATAATTGAAACATAAACTTTTAAATTATAACTTTAAGATAAATAATAGATTAGGATAAATAGTAATAATAATAGTTCTTACAGATGTAAAAGAAGTTTACAAACTGAAGAACTGGTTTTGTTTTTCAGTTTTTCAAGACAGTTTATTTCAGTTTGTAGCATAAACTAGCACGATAAAACCCTTTTTTGAATATATGAATTTTGATTTAATTATAATAATTTTGATTTAATAATTTTATTTTTATTATATATATATATATATATTTGTGTAAGTATGTGTGTGTGCGCACGCGCGTGTCCGCAGGGACCAGACCGCAGTTTAGAACGATCGACCGAGCCCTTTAATCCCCATGCATTCCTGACCTGGGTCCGGGAACTCTTCTCACGGAACAAATCTGTTTTGGTGTATCCAGTGGCAGTATTACAAAAGAAGATTGTTAAATAGACCTACTTTCACTACACGTTTAGGGTTTCTTTTAACCCCTTTCTGGATTCCTACCATTATTATATCTTCTACTACTTTCTTTGTAATTGGCAGGAATCCGTTACTCAGGTCCGTTATACCGGTCTTGTTACAATATATTGCTACTATATTTAATTCCTCTTGAATTTCGCATTTTTAAAGTCAGCCTCAAATTAATGGAAAAATACACAAATGATTTGTAGTAATTTTTTTTTATTTACTTTACTTCAGTAAATCAAAATTTTAGAAGTAATTTTTTTACAGTTTATATCTGATTTTGTGAGTTTTTTACATAAAATTTACTGTTTTTTAATCATAATTTCACTACACGTTTATTATCTCAGAGTAAAAGTAATTTTTACAAAAATGAGGAATTGTTATTGAAAAAAATTGATAAATTTTGAATAGTAACAGCTAATACAAAAAGTATACTATTAAATTAAAATTGTCGATAATTAAGTTATATCGATAAACTTATTTCGTAGATAAAGATATTTATGACTTACATTTTGTTATTTATTATATTTTGCGTAAGCTTTTCATGGAATTAAAGACAATGAGCATAGAATTATTCATTTTTATTTAATCTTTTCTTAATTTGCAGCTTATCTTTAGTGATAAAAATAAAACATTAATTATTACCAACTATCAGTTATAGTGATCTATCAGTTTTAAGGTAACTGTTAAATATTTTGATTTTATTTATATTAAAACATAGAACAATTCATTATTGTAAAAATATACTCGTATTATTCATAGAAAATGGAAAGCAAGTTTACCGAGATAGAGTAAAAGGTGGAAGGCCATTCTACACGGGCTTTAAAAGAATAGGATACGTAGGTGATGACGTCAGTTCACCCTTCTGTTCTCTATCGCGAATGGCTGACGTATGCTTCTCCCACACTCTATCTAACTCAAACTTTCATTGCACTTATATTATTATTCTCTCTTTGCATGTCTGTTTCGATGAGGAATTTCATGAACAAAAGTCGACAGAAACCTGCATTTTGTAATACGCTTTAGTAATTTAATATTAACGTAATTTAAAATTAATGAAAATATGAACTTTCTATTAGTTAAATAAAAAATTCTTTCGATTTTATTGTGTATTTTTGGAGATTTTAAAGTGAAATGATCTACAAAAAATATATTGATTACATTGAAAATTGAATGGTTCTGTATTGTTTGTTTTTTCAATATAACTGATTGTTCGTTATTGGCGTCAGTGAATTTGCGTTGTACTTGGGCGTGAAGAAATGTTATTCCTTCTAGTAAACACACTTAATGTACTCTAACTTAAACAATTTAATATAATTAAGATCTTTTATATTCTTTGTTAATATTTTATAAAAAAAAAATTTGGTCCAAATAATTATGAGTATTATTTAATTTAAGTTATAAAATATGTTAATTGGTGCATAATTTACTAGGGAATATGTATCATAAAAATTATAAAGCGCTGCTGTATCGTTTCTATACAGGAGACAGCAGAAACAAGAGTGAAATATTGTAATTTGATGAACATTTCGCCTTAAATTCCAAAAATAGCTGATTAATTTATCTGTATAATAGATTTTTGTTTTCTTCTTTATTTTATATTGATGAACTGGTGAAATAAACGCCCATTTTCTTGTGTGTATATGCGCGCACATAGCGTGTGTTTGTGGTTAAAGTAGAGATTATATAAATAATATATAAACCAAACAAAGTTTATATTCTTGCCTGATTAATAAACAATTGTGGATTGCTTACTAGGTATGGGTGATATACCCACTAGAAAGTTGCTATTCTCTAAAGACTAAATCCTACAAAGATGGGGGAACCATCTTTCTGATCTATTTCTCTTATATTATTATTACCCCATCACTACAATCTATGAATGATCCGCATAAATTTCACACAAATTAAAATGAAAGATTTTTACATTATTCTGTACATAAAATTTTATACAATTAACGATTTCTAAGTATACAAAATATGTATGTATCATATAGATATTAGTAAAATTACAAAATTGATTCACATAAGTTGCTCAGTCGTGATTTCATCCGTTATTTATTAAACCATCACATTTTTTAACGTGTTTCATTTTAAAACGAGTATTTTTTACATTATTTTCCATTCTGAGAATTTTCACTTTTCTAAAATCTAATGTATTAAGATATCTCTTTACTAAGATATTTTGATAGAACAGTATTTCTGCGGATAACGTACGAGGAAGGCAAAAATAAGTTTGATCCTAAACTATCAAACATTACGAAAATTTAATATTGACAATTTTTATTTACCGTTTAGTGTGCATTAGGCTAGTTTATTATATATGTTTTCAAGTATGTAAGTATTACGGTTAGGTGTCAGTTCTGATCAAATTTGATCTGTTTTCTATATAGAGATTCAAAAACAAACTTTTATGTATTTAAGTGCCATAATTATCATGATTACAAATCTTTTTCTAGGAATAACAAGATTGTTATGGTATGCTTACTAAAGACAGTGAGAATGAGAGTGTTTTTCGTTGCCACCTTTACTGTGTTGAATACACTGATCATATTAACATGCTAAGTCCTCTGGCATTTAGGTTGAAATTTAGGAGATTCACACCTAAAATTCGTACCATCATTTCACCTTAAGGGCTGTATGTATAATAAGCATCATTACTCTCAGAGAAAGAAATTTAAATTAGCGTTACTTTTACCTCGGATGTTTTATATGCAGTATGCATGTGCTAACTTTCATATAAAAGTTTACATTTCTCTCAGTTTTACCGGAAGGTAGTCTTACCGATGTAACCCACCGTATTGGTCTAGTGGTGAATTCGTCATCGCAAATCAGCTGATTTCGAATTCGAGAGTTATAAGGTTCAAATTCTATTAAAGGCAGTTACTTTTATACGAATTTGAATGCTAGGTCGTGATTACCGATGTTCTTTGGTGATTGGGTTTCAGTTAACCACACATCTCAGGAATGGTCGACCTGAGAGTGTACAAGATTACATCTCATACACATAATCTTCACTGACGCTCTGAAATAATACGTTACGGTGGTTCCGGAGGCTAAACAGAAAAAGAAAAAAAGTCTTACGTATGTAGCAAGTATGAGTACCCAATGTTATTTCTTAAACTGTGCTACTGCTTTGTAAACACTTTTTTAAATAAAAATTTCCCATCCTTAAAGGCTAAACTTGATTATCATTGCGTGAATTCTATTTGTTAAAAAATAACTATAACTATTAATTTTAATCGTCATTACTCTCCATAAAAAAAGATGGTGTATGGGTTTGTTAGTTTGTTTGTTTGCAATATGTGCTTACATCTTTATTTTAGCTGCTATTGATGCTATTGGCGGATCAATAGTGGTGCGCCGGGCGGCTGAGCGCAACGCAAGAACGATTCATTCGTTCGAACGATTTATAATTCTTTATACGATCGATTTATCTAAATTTAGTTTTGTGTATAAAAAAGGAAAACATTGGGGTTAGAGTTGTGTTAAAAAATCACAACTCAAGAAACAGATAAAAATGTTCAGAATTTTGAATCTTTTCGTTGTAAAAGATTCTGTTGTGGTTAGTTAAATTTATGGATGTTATTTAGTTACATTTGGCAAAAAAATTTAATAAAATCATGTGTAATGAAATATAAACCATATAAAATTTTCGCGGCGATCCGTAGGTCCGTTTTTTTCATAGTATAATATTAATTTTTTGACTGGATTAACCTCCAGTCAATAACTCTAAGACTGTGAATAAAACTGTTACTGGATCGTAAAACTGTTAAGAAGGTTATTATTTTTTCTTTTTTTTTGCATTCTTTGGTTTTTTGTACAACGGTTAATCCAGTTAAAATGTTAAATTAGCCGAAATAAAAATACAAAATGGCTATCCGTGATACATTACCTTTAATTTTCTCCCCCAATAAATAAATTTTAATTCATAAAAATGATATTGATATTTATTTAATACTGACCTTTACGTGGCTTATAATCTGCTTTTTTTTTAGAATAGATAAATCTATAAATTTACTTATATATTTAAAAAAAATCAATATTGTGTAATTATCGTAGTAATATAAAGTGTTGAATAAAAAGCTTAAATTTTATTTATCTGCTCTCAGAAGCAATCAATTATAAACCAAAGAAAGAATGAAAACTGTTTCACTACTAACAATAGTACTGGTATAATAATAGAGTGGTCCCATACTGTAATGGTTTCTAGCTATGTAAGTGTACCTCTGCTTGTGTGAAGGACTGAGTGAGTTTTTTCTTTTAATCTAAAGAATGGTTTGTTTTATATTCCAGAACAGTTGGTTTTTAGTTTTTCTTCTCTTTTTAAACACTCAATAAATACTGGATATTGATACTAGAAGTCGTAGAATCATTTTGGAATTCTAGTCTGGTTTTCAATTAGGTTACGTTTACATCAGTTCAGCTGAATTAATTTGATTTTCAAAGTATGAGTTCTTTGAAATTTACCAGATGAATTAATTTCATCTGGTTTCTATTACATCATCAATGTTAAAAGAACGCCAAGAGTAGTTTATAATGAATCTTTCCTTGTTTTCTTTAATTACAAATAAATAATAAATCGATTGAATGTTTGATTGTAAAATAATATTAAAATATAAATGATTAGAAAAATAAAAATGAAAGCATATATTGCTTTGTTGAAGATTGTAAGGCTATAATCGCTCCATATTTTTATTAAAAGATATGATAAGTATGCAACATAGTTAAATATACATTTAAACAATTAAAGTATAATTAAAAATAGTGGAGAAACACACATAAATTTAAGTCAGAATTGTCTATCAGTAAAATACGTTACCGACTGTGCACACTACCAAGCGGAAAGAATGAAACAAGATACCTCCTCAATATCTAGAAGTGTTCAACTAATGTGAAGAATTGTGAGAAAACTCTTAATTATCTGAAGGACTTGAATTTTCACCATTATATATTTTTAAGTGTAAATTATAAGTAACAACTTCTAATTAGACATGCGTATCTAAATCTGTGTTAAACCCCCAATTGTACTTACTGCTATAAGCAGCATACTATAATGTAATATTGTATACATGTGACTCACTAGGTGTCACTAATACTAATAAGATTTTTTAATGACACGTTTTTAAAAAAATGAGAAGTACATAAAATTTTATTTCATAAATAACCTCTGATATTTTTTCATATTTTTTTTTCGTTGTTTTGAATTAGTATTTATGTAACTTTTTTACAATTGGAGGTTGATAATTATTAATAAATCAATATATTTAGCTTAAAAAAAAGGAGATGAAGCCGGATTCGAACCGATGTGCCTTGTAACATCCAAATAGTTCATTAATTAAAATTTTATGTGGCTATAACTCTGGAAACAATGAAAATAAGTACCACTTATATATTGTTCAAAAGCTCTCTCAATGAGGGCTTATTACTGCAGTTAAGAAAAAGTCCAAAATCCAAATCTTTTTTGATTTTGGGCGTTTTTGGACACTTTTGGTTCAGTCGATTGCAATCAAAAGGCAAGGTGCACAACTAGATGTTACAACAGTCCTAAATTCAAGATTTGAACATCCTACGATTAATCGTTTTTGAGTTAATTACAGTTTTACATATACAGTTACATATACAATTTTACATATAGTTTTTTACAGTTTTTACATATACACGGACATACGGACGTCACGCCGAAACTAATAAAAATTGATTCAAGGATGGTCAAAATGGATATCTCCGTTGAAATCTGAAAACCGAAATTTTTCGTGATCACAATACTTCCTTTACTTCGTACGTAGAAGTAAAAAAGGCGGTAGGAAAACTGCATTTCTTAATAATTTAAATTGATTAATTTTACAAGGTTTTTTCAAAGAATAAGGACAAAATTTTATTACAAAAAAAAAAAATTGTGTGTTGCCAAATGAAAGATCATAGTCCGTAAATTGCGAGTATAAAAAGATCATTCAGGGTTTGGAAATTTGTAGCTGCCAAGCTTAAAATATGTAAAAAAATGTACCCTCACTAATTGATCTAAAAACCATTCCTAAAAATTAAAAAAAACACTGTATATTTTTTATTACTACTAGTGGTAATATATTAGAAATTTTTAATGATTTGTTTTTCACTTAATTTTAATTTATAAAAAGATTTCTATACTTTACCAAATTGATTTACTCTCTTTAACTTTCAGTTCGATTTCAAATCAGATACTTACTTTAGTATTTAATTCAGAACATTAAACTCATTTAAGTAATTATTTCCCGTAACTTTGTACTGCGATCGATGAAGTTTGTTTCCATTATCATGCGTAATGTTTCATATCCTCCTAAGAGTAAAGTGCATAAATTAATCATCTAATTCAGTTTATTCTGGATCGTTTTTAATTTAACTTATTGCAAAATAAACAAATAACAATAATCATAAAATTTTATAGTCTGTTTTTTTAGTTTATCTTTGATTTTATGTGAAGCGGATTATTTTTTAGTTTTAATCAATATTTGCATATGAGAATATGAACGGGCTTAATTTTTACTATAGAATTATAAAAGGGATTTTAATACAATTTTTAGTTCGTAAGTTAAAATTCAGATGAAACTTTAAGTCGATTTTATTACATAATTCTTGTTGAGTTGTATTTTTTTGTAACTTGATCCGTTTTTTAATTTTGGTAAAAGTAAAAATAATTTTTTTTTTTTTTTTTTAATTTTCTCTGTTGTTAAATATTTATTAAAACATGTATGTTTCTAATATTTAGTGCTATAACCTTAGTGGTTTAAGAACTTTACACGAGTCACAAGTTACTCCCAGAAATTATACAGCCATTCTTAAAAATAACAAGAATTCCATAACAGGCTAACTAAGGAAAGTAAGGATTGAGAATATTTCCCGTTGATTTCTTCACCTAGCCAAATGTATGATTGTTATCATCATGGCAAGCCCTCGAAATGAAAATGATATTCAGCTATGTAAAATACATCTTCATTCTCTTCACGTCAAAAATTGGCTGTTTAGTGAACATAATTATTCTCATAAAAATAAAATAATTTCTAACTGTTGCCTCTTGTACCTCACGTGATTTACATCTATCAGACACATTAGAAAGATGAGACACATCATGTAAAGCGACAGATTTGGATGATGTTTCTGTAGTAAAACAATGGGTTGTATAAGTTGCTTTAATTAAGCACAAAATACCATTAAAATATAAAAATTATCCTGTTTTCACACATAATTTTTGTGTTCCACTTAGTCATAATATCAGTCATATCGCGAGTGTTTATAAATAGATTTATATCCTTCTTTTTTAATTTTTCTCAAAATTTAATGAAACATTATTCGACAAACCTAATTGTATTGACTTAGGTTTCATTCATGTTATTTAAAATTCACTATTAATGAGAAACATTAATTATCATTTAAATTAGAACATCTAAAATTTGAAGAGCTTTGGCTTCGGTTGATTCACAGTCGGCTTCTGACGATTCAGTGTCTCCGTACAGTTCACACAGCTCCTTACTGATGCACTCAGCTGTTGTCGGCATCACTAGGCTCTTTATATTTCACTCCGCTACTTTCGAATGCACTTGGCTCCTGATCATTCAGCGGCTCCATACACAGTATATAAGGAATCTCCTCACTTGAGTTAGACAGTCCTGTTCCAGTCTTCGACAAGACTACTGCAAGTCTCTATGGACTCATCAAGTCTTATTTCACTCATTACATTTATTAATACAATAAACTTATATAAAGATTTACAATTCTTTAATTTTATATGTTATATATAACATTATTATATATAATATATGATTTAATGTTATATATATATATATATATATATATATATATATATACTAGCTCTACGCGCCACGCTTCGCTGTGGCACATTGTGGTTGCATGGATGAGAAATGAGAAACAAAACAAAGCATACGTTTCATAGAGGTTTAATTTTGCAATACTTGTGGATATATAATATTTTTTGTTTTTCCACTGTCTGCCGACTAGGGAACACGCAACATACAGTTGCCCATCTGAGAAGCAATCCGCATCTAGATCTAAACCACACAATTCTAAAGATTGACCTTGAGCTTTATTGATTGTGATTGCAAATGCCAATCGAATTGGGAATGGCAATCTTTTAAATTAAAATGGTGTATCGGTCGGGATTATGGGTATTCGAGGAATGAGGACATCTTCACCTTTGAAAGGCCCCGTTAAAATCGTTGCTCCCACTACGTTATTCATCAATTTCTTAACTGCAAGTCGCGTGCCGTTACAGAGTTTTGGCTGATTAATATTCCGCAACAGGATAATTGTCATTTTTTTATCGAACCGTTGTTAGAATCAATCTAATGAGGAATGTTTTCCCAGTTCCTCCTGGCGCATCCAAGAAGAAGGTCCCCAACTCCGTCATTTATCATTTGCATTATGCGATCATAAACGCCTTTCTGTTCACGCGTTAATTTGGGAATGTTTGATTGGACATATGACTGGCTGAAGATCACCAATGTTGTAACTCTGTTCACAGCGTAAATCCACATCAAATTGCAATCGCAACTCGGGTGGGTGTCAATTGGTCAATTGGCATTCCCAATTGACTAAGAATTTTATTTGCAATAGCTTAGCACTTGTCTTCAATATTTATCAATAAATATTGATAAATATTATAAATATATTATTAATATTTAGCACCTGTCTTCAATATTTATCAATGCTTCGTTGTAAATGCCTTCTGTAAATTCCATGGTCATATTGGTATTTTCTAGGTGTACTCTATGCAAAATATCCTCAGCCATATGCGATCGATATCTTTTCCATAACTCTGTGGGAGATGAAGGGAAGCAAGCGGTCAATATAATTGCGAATAATGCGCGAATTTGGTTTGGATGTGCAGTGTTGCACGCGTCATTAATACATATATCCCACTGTTGGTCGTTTTCAAATAAATTCAGAGCTTGGTGAAACTCAATCACAACACGATCACACAAAAGTACCTCGATTAAAGTGAATATTTAATTCAGATTGTATAATAATCTGAATCAGATGAAGTGGATACGTTTTTCTTTTTGTTAATAAACAATGTAATTGGGAACAGGTATTGTTTCACATGTGACTGCGGTTGTCGTTAGCTAGTATGGCGAATGTTCCCCTCGCTTCCGGCAGATGGCGCGGTCACTGGTACACAGCTGACCGTTAAAGAAACTGTTTTCTCGCGGTCACGGGTATGTGACTGATGCGAAAAATAGATAAAAACAATCTTTGATGCGGGTTATATATCGTGCTAAAATTTGAGCTCAATCGGTGCAGAAATTTTGAGTTTTTGAAGCGTACACAAACGAACTTAACATTTTTATATATAATGATTTGTGGGCTGCGAAAAAAAGCCCTTAAGTCGTGCGAAAAACACATCATTTTAAATGCTTACAAAAGCAGAGTAATGCTTACAAATTACAGAATAATCAAACGGCTTTGATTTCAGATGTTTATAAACTGCTAACGTAAGTAGAAGTTGTGCTGCTTCAGTGTACAACGTGATTCTCGAGTATGAATCTACTAATGAATTACGGTCTCCAATGAAAACAAAACCTCGCAGGTCAATTGAGAAAAAAGTGAGATTTTGATAAAAACGCGATTCGTAAAAAAATTACACGAATTTTAATTATTTAGAAATAGTTTCTTTCTTTTTCCTGTTTAGCCTCCGGTAACTACCGTTTAGATAATTCTTCAGAGGATGAATGAGGATGATATGTATGAGTGTAAATGAAGTGTAGTCTTGTACATTCTCAGTTCGACCGTACCTGAGATGTGTGGTTAATTGAAACCCAACCACCAAAGAACACCGGTATCCACGATCTAGTATTTAAATCCGTGTAAAAATAACTGACTTTACTAGGACTTGAACGCTGGAATTCTTGACTTCCAAATCAGCTAGCTGATTTGGGAAGACTCGTTCACCACTAGACCAACACGGTGGGTTCCTCATTCATCCTCTGAAGTAATACCTTACGGTGGTTTCGGAGACTAAACAGAAAAAAGAAAAGAAAAGATGGTAGTGGAATAATGGTACTAAGATATCATATGCTTTCATTTAACTCACTCTTCGTACATGTTGTTTTATCGGTGGTAGATGACCAAACTTTTGCCATCGGTCTTTAACCTAAAGCTCTAAATTCACGTACATATTAATTGTGGATGACAATGCAATGTGAGCAAAACGTTAATGAATAAATTTTTTTGTAATAGAAAATTAGTTGTTTCAAAGATATACAATTTCAAATGCATATATTCGAAGTTAGTTGAGAAGGAGAAGAAAGAAAAAAGAGAGAGGGAGGGTGAGAGCGAGTGAGAGACAGTGAGAGTGTGTGTGTATATGTGTGTTTGAATCAAGAGATTTGCTTGATTCCTCGAAGGTGTGCATTCAAGTCGGCTCCATATCAGCATAAAAGTTCCATGGTCAATAATCAAGTCCCCTGGTGTCAATAATGTAGATCTATTTAGTAGTGTAATTCTAGGATAATATATATAAGTTCAATATTAAACTTCAACCTGATGTTGATAATCTCTTTCTTTTGTTGAGAAAAGTTTCTCTCCTGACAGTTTCTCTGAACTGAACTTTACAGAACATCCAGGCTAATTTGAAATCATGAAAACGATCGCATTTCAATCTAGCTTCACGTTCTGATATTTCTACTAGTCTTACCTTTGAGTAACACAAACGATCATGATCTAATCTATCATTACATGACTATTATCTCTTTTATATATATATATATATATATATATATATATAAAAGAGATATTTCAAGTACAGTAAAATAATTTAAGACTTAATTTATTAAAAGAATCAGCACCACTTTTCGACACTAATATTTACAGAGTTATTAATAGTAAGGATTTTATGTATTTTAAAAAAGAAGGTAAACTTATTTATTTTGTAAAAGTTGTTGTTGGGTAAATATATACCAAATTTCATTAAAATATATCAATCCTTTCTTTGATATAAAATTTTATTAAAACAAAAAACACACAAAATGGCAAACAGCGGTAAAGAGAGGTAGATAGGAATCTACATAGTCTTTTTTGTTTAAGCTGGGGTATTGACAAGGGCAGAATGGCGGGGGGATTGGTCTACATGAACCTTTTTGATTAATTTGATGTTCTGAATTAGTCCCTTAAGTTTAGTCAACACCTCCTGGGGTATCCTTTCGTGGGAAGAAAAGTAATTTGGGTACCGTGATGTCCCCTTGTTGCATGGGGTCGAAAATCTGGCCAGAACTGATATTTGTATTAAATTTCAATTTTTTTAATCAACGGATTTTCGGGATATATTCAGTAATAATGATGAACATCTACCCACCTGTACTTTCGATTGACTTAAAATTTTACAATTTTAAATAATTAAATAATAATAATAATAATAATTACTATTATTGTATTAAAGCTCAATTTTGTATGGCTACTTTACAAAAAGTAAAAAATTAAGAAGGGTGAGAAATATCCCTGTTCTTTTTTAATTTTTCACAAAATTTAATGTTGCCTCGCATATAATAATGTTTAATATTGCCTCGCATATATAAATTTTTTGAACCATTTTCAATGTTGAGTTAGTCCAAATTATTGTTCTTTTTGAGATATTAATCAAAATACAGGCCAACTGAAGTATTTAAGAGCATACATTTTTGGGAAATGTCTATATTTCTTTTTTATAATTTTGGACTCACAGAGTTGTGAAACATTGACATTCATAAAAAAAATTGATATCAAAATTTTACATCTATATTATTTCTCTTTATAACTATAGCTACTCTATAGCAGCAGTAAAACCATAATCAGGAAAGTATAAACTTGTAAACTTGTAATTTCTTTTTTTTAGTTCTTTCTTTTTAATATTTATGAAATTTTCACATACTCATGGTATATTTAGATACAAAACTTGTGAGGAAATATCATAGCTTAAAAAAATGCTTGTATAGAGAAAAAATCCCTCTTTACATTCAAGATTTTTATAGTAAATTTCTATAATAAAGGAAAGCAGTGTAATTGGTTTTAATTTTGGGTTCCTAGATTATTTTTCTTAGCTTCCCAGAGTCTATAATTACAACACCAACAAAATATAGAATGCAATTATGTATGTTAAGATATGTGTTTTTATGCTGACATTAGTTTTGCTAAATATTTTTAAAATGCATTTAATGCAGTATGAAAAGTGGTGTGTATAGTATGTTGATAGTGTTAAATCTTCATGAAACAAAATTCAAGAGGATGAGGTAGTTTTCATTTTAACACAGATTAATATTTCGAAACTTTTGGGACTAAAGATTGTTGTTACAGCAGTGATAATTTTGCTGTAAAGTTTGCTGGGATCTTTTTATAAGGTTTTAATAATAGTGTAAAACACATTTAAAAGAACTTTCCTCATTCGTCCCCTTCATCAACATTTCAAATCAAAATATTCTACTCTCTTCTCCCCAAAAGTAAACTTATTTTTACTTATAGTATTGAAATTCTTGAAAATTTTAAAGTAGAAATTTATGTAAAGAGTATTATATGTAATAAAGTGGGATGAGAAATAATTTTTAAAAGTTTGCCAGTGTTGACATTTTACACTTTTTTCATTACCCAAATGATCCATCATCTTCATTACGTTTCGACACAATACAGTGAGATCAATTTGTGAGGTGTTTGGCAGCATTGATTTTTGTAGAATGAATAATCTTAACTCTCTGAACAGAGCAAATTATTTTCTTAGCTTGGAATTGGTGATTTTTATAACATATTATATAATCATAGATTTAAGTGGTAAGATTCATTTTAATTTGGCAGTTGGTCTTTTTCAACCTCATCCTGGTTACTTTCTGAGATTGTGCTTTTATTTTAATCCCAGTATTTTCAGTATTAATTATCTAAGCCTTTAGAATATAGATTACTTGACTTCTGGTTTACCAGTAGTTGGCTATTTCCTGAATTTTGATTTCCATTGCCGTATTATGGAGTTGGCTATTGGTGGTTTGGTCATTTTTAATCAAAATAGGATGTACAAGGGACATAATTCCCATTGTACTGTAGTGAATCGTAGAATGTAACAAGAGATAAAAATATCTTACAAGACGACAGGTGTTGCCATCTTGTATTTTCATTCCCCTACTATTAACATTCCAAAACTCTTTGTCCCTCGGCCTCTCATTTTCTGTCCATGTTAACCATTGTTATGGAGTCGAGTACACCTGCTATGTCAGCAGATCCAAAACAATGTGTAGTTATTGAATTTTAACGGCGTAAAATGTGAGCTCTAGTGACATTCATCTTTGTAGGAAAGCTGTTTATGGTGTTGAAACTGCTGATCAAAGTATTGTGAGTAACCAATATTGTTATCGATCAGTTTCTGTAACTGATGAGAAGCACCATTAGAAGGAGGATGGATTGATTCAAAATAATCTTCTCATCATACAATAATGCATCAACCAGATAGGAATATTAAAAAATGAGTTGGACACATTATTATGCAATTGGCTACTGTAAAATCTATTCTCGGTAGGTGCCACGCAAACTCATAGAAAATAGTAAACAACGAAAGGAATGTTGTGAACAGCTTCTGAAACGTTATCAGAATTGAGGGAGATAACTTCCTTTTCAATATTGTGACAGGAGCTCAGACTCAGGTGGATCACTGAGGTCAAAATCAGCAGAGCATAAAATTTCTGTATTATGGTTTACCACAAGCAAAATGATTCAAAACAACCCTCTGCAAAAAATTCTCCTATCAGTGTTCTGGGATTTCAATCATGTATCCCTGAAAGACTACCTGATAAACTGTAAATTCTGTGCAATTCATAGCAAGATTAAATTACCATAGGAGACTTGTGGTGTTTGACAATTCACGAAGTTGATAATTTTGCAACACAATAATCCCTGGTCATATACATCAGGTGATACCATTGAGACTCTTGTGAAGTGGAAATTTGAACTTATTCCATACCCTTCAATATTTACCGGATTGGCATCCTTTGATTTTCACTTTATGTTATTAAAGTGGTATATTAAGGAAATTCATATCACCATGGATGATTAACTGCCGGGCACAGTGAGATCTAGATCAAGTAAAGGCCACCAGTATTCTTCATTGACAGAATGAAAAAACTGATTCACCGTTGGTAGAAATTTGTACCTTTAAATGGTATCTACATGGAGAATTAATGCAAGTTTTGTAGCAAATGAAATATAAATTTTTACCATGATTGTTTCATTTGACTTTTTCTTTTAATTTGCAAGTTATTAGCCAATGTATATTTAATTTCAGCCACCCACTGTAAATAAAATTATAAAGATTTTTTTAATAATAATTATTAGGCTTCAATCTTATGACAAAAATTTATCAGGACTACTATAGACCATATCTGTTATTTAGATTTCTAAAGTTCAAATGTAATCTGTTTAAACTGGCATTCAGGTACTGCTATATATTATTGATAAAAAAAGAAGGAAAAATTGTTACTGTTTTTTCTTTAATTTAGGGCTACTAATCTCAACTGAAATTGATACCTCGACTGATTTTGGATTACAATGGTAACTGCTTTTAGAAATTGTTTAATGATAGTTACATTTTCATATGTCTGTACGTTCAGCCTCTGAATTTTGCTAATGAGGTTTGATGAGTAGTCTATCCTTTTTCTGAAAATCCTGTAGAAGAGGTAATTAATTAAATTTTATCGCAACCATAAACATATTATCCTAAATGTAAATTTGAAATGCAATAGCTATGTAGTTTGTTAATATTTTGATTTTGGTTTAATTATAAACAGCTTTTACATTATTTATGCTTGGTGAATAAATATTTCATTTTGATCAGTTGACCCTAGTATATTGTAAAGGCCTAGATTAAGTTAAAAATGAGTAATTTACTATATAAATACAAAAAAGGAACTGATGCAGCATTTATCAGGATAGTTCAAAGGAAAAAGTCTTAAAACATTCACCATAGTAGCGTCACAACATACATAATTAATTATAAAATAAAGAAGAAGAGTAGTTAAAATCCATATTAATAGTTTAAAATAATAAATACATGAAATAATAATAAATTAGATATATAAAGATAATGCAGTCTGTTCAACTTGTGAACAATAAGCAATCCTATCGCCCAATGAGATGAGGAAGATATGAATGATCTCCAGAAAAAAACCAGAAGAGTTGGCAGAAAGTGGTCTGAAAAATGTAAATGTTTACAGTCACAGAGAATGATTACTGGGTCAAACATAAAACTGAAGCACCCAAAAAGAAGAAACTGAAGTAACTATTCTATGTTGATTAACATAGCCTCTTATGACCTTATTCAAAAAAAAAAAAAAAATCAATTCAGAAGACATTAATGAAGATTTTATTAATTAAGCCCTTAAAGATATGATGTAAAAAATTTAGTTTTACTTTTTTTATTAGTATTATTTAAAAATTCATTGACAAGTAAAGTTTCTCTATCTTAATTTCTCTCAAACGCTATACTATTTTGTTTAGTTAAAAAAAAAAATGGTCCTTGGTTGGATCATCTCTAGTAGTTTCTGAGGTATGATTTTTTTATATTGTGCAACCTTTTTCAATGATTCTGTATTTATATTTGCCAAACAGTGATCTTAAAGTTCATTTTATATTTTGGAAAAGGCCGTTCTGACTTTCTGAGAGTTCTCCTAGAAATGATTTTATATTTCAGATGGGAAGGTATGTGGACAAATAAATATTTAATAATTATAATATTCTTAGCTATTAAGATGCTTCAAAACAAAACAATACTGTTTGATTTTCTTACAAACAAAATCAAATCAGTATCTGCACGTAACACTATGTTGTTTTTTGTTTACTTACAAATTTGTCATTATAATGGAGTACGAACTCCATGGCCAAATTTTTACACAATTTTAAAAATTACCATTCTGTATTTCAATATATTTTTAGGTTTAGTCAGTGATTAATAATTTTTTTTTTGAAAATGAAAACAGATATTTCACTTGTTTATTTGTAAATACTTCAGTTGTGTTTAATCTTCTTTATTATCTTTAAATAAATACATCATTAGTACAGTTAGTTGATATTTAAACAGTACTAGAGACTAGTAGTCTTTTAGTAATTAACATTAGGGTCAACACTATGGCACAAACAACTATTTGCTTTTAATAGCATCTGATTGTACAACAAATCGTGTTATCTCTGTCTCTTTCTCACAATGTATACAGTGATAATGTTACTGCCGCAGCTGGGTAAGCAAGGCACTTTACCATGTAACATATTTAGGTAATTTAACGTTCTTTGTCACCTGTAAAAATATCTCTTAAATTATTATTTAATAGCTAATAGTTTTGGTATACAAACTCATAAAAAATTGAATTATGCAACTTGATGAATGCTAATTAAGAGCCAAAATAACACAATATAGGTTAATGAGGTTTGGCAATGTTGTTATATCTTAATTTTAACATTAAACTCAAGAATTTGTTTTAAGGGTTTATATTTGTGCAGTTGTGGAATATTTTGTCTTAATTTTAATAAAAGGCAAACATTTTTTTTACAGGTACTTTTAATTTTTAGTATATTTTTAAAAGTTCAAAAATCTGAAATACTGTTAAAAGATAAACTGTATTCTTAAAAGGAATTCTGTAATACTCTTAAAAGTTAAGAAAATCTAAAAATTTAAGTTTATAACTCAAACTTTATTTAACTTACGAAATTTTAATCGTAATTTGATAGTTGCTGATTAAATCAAATGAATTTTTAAAAGCTTCTAAATCAAGAACACTTAAAGAAAAGTGTTCAGAAGTGGAAAGAGAAATGATCATTGGTAAAAAAGACAGAGCATACAAGAAAGTTAAGGAGAATATTGGGGTACATAAATTAAAATGTAATGTGTTAAATAAAGGTGGTACACTGATTTATAATACGAAAGAAAAGGTCAGTAGGTGGGTGGAATATATTGAAGAGTTATACAGAGCAAACAAATTAGAAACTGGCGTTATAGAGGAAGAAGAGGAAGTTGAAGAGGATGAGAAGGGAGATACAGTATTGAGATCTGAATTTAATAGAGCATTAAAATATTTGAATGACAGAAAGGCTCCTGGGATAGATGGGATACCTGCAGAATTCACAGTGCAGGAGAGGAAGTGATAGATAGATAGATTATACAAACTGGTGTGTAATATTTACGAAAAAGGGGAAGTTCCGTCAGACTTCAAAAAGACTGTTATTGTCATGATACCAAAGAAAACAGGAGCAGAAAAATGTGAAGAATACAGATAAATTAGCTTAACTACTCATGCATCAAAAATCTTTACTCTTATTCTGTACAGAAGAATTGAGAGGTGAGTGGAAGAAGTGTTAGCAGAAGAGCAGTTTGGTTTCAGGAAAAGTATAGGGACAAAGGAAGCAATTTTAGGCCTCAGATTAATAGTAGAAAGAAGATTTAAGGAAAAAACCAACACACATAGCATTTTTAGACTTAGGAAAGGCATTTGATAATGTAGACCGGAATAAAATGTTCAGCATTTTAAAAAATTTAGGGTTCAAGTATAGAGATGGAAGAACAATTGCTAATATTTATAGGACCCAAACTGTAATAGTAATAATCAAAGAACATAAGAAAGAAGCTGTAATAAAAAAGGGAGTTCGGTAAGGATGTTCCTATCTTCGTTAATAACAACACCTGGAAGACCGAGCGCAGGCGGCTTTGTCGACCGCGGAGGGCTGAAGGGACATGCAAATTTTAAAGATTTCTGTTGTTATAATAGTTCTGGTGTTGTTATAATTACCACGAACTAACAGGAAACAGTCATCGGCAAAAACCTGGGCTGTGACTCCTTATGGGAATGTCCTAGAAATCCATCAAATACCAGGTTTCACCGCAGGGGACTGAAAATGGAACCCTGTGGGCTTCCCCTGGTGATGGACTTTTCCACAGCCAGGTGTGCATCTCTAAATAGAGCCGTTTGGTTAGATAAATAGTCACGCATTACGCCCTGCAGGGCTACGGGAACATTGCAGCGTTCCAACTCACAGAGGACAGAACTCCAACACAAGGAAGGAAATGCTGCCTCTATGTCTATAAAAATTACCAAAACATATTTACTACAGTCAGTGCTTTCCACCTCTGCAAGAGCATTTAAGATGTAATCCTCGGTGCCAACCCCTTTCATAAAGCGGTATCAGCCTCGATTTAGAAGACAGTTGATGTTGATGCATTCCCAGAACCACACCACAACCAGCCTCTCTAGCAAATTTCCGATAACCGGCAACAGGCTGATGGGCTGATAACTGCTGACCTCACTCGAATCCTTTCCTGGTTTTAAGAGCACCCTCTCTAAAGCCACCTTCCAACAAGTCATAAAGCAACCCCAGCTAAGGCATCCTGAGAACAGCTTGCTAAGCGGCTCGCTTATGAGAGGTGGCAACAGATGATAGAAGATATCCGGGTCAAGTTGGTCAATACCTGGTGACTTTCTCAGTGCTGTTTGAGAAAACACTCGGTCTATATCTACAGGATCCACCGCTCGCATGCCAGAGAATGATATCTTACCCACCCTGATGCCAACTTCTGCTTCACCCTCTAGAGCATCTAGAAACAGAGTATCCAGGAACACCTGGTAAGTTGCCACAGATGTTAACGTGTGATCCCAACCCCCAAACCCACACTGAACACTGGACAGCACATGCTATGGCTTTGGCCAGTAGCATGACTTCGCAAGCTGCCAGGGGTTGCACTGCAACTTGCACATGGAATTTTACCAAAACTTGAGTTTGGCTTCCTTGATAGCATGACCGTCACTACAGACGCACAGTTAAAAGTAGAGACAGACTTATAGGCCACATATTAAGGCATCCTGGAATAGTCACTTTGATATTAGATGAACAGGTAGATGGGAAGATTATGCAGGCAGGCAATGTTTAGAATATAAAACACAAATTATTAGGGATGTAGGATGTAGAATGTATACCGATATGAAATGACTGGCACTAGTAATGAATCTTGGAGGGCTGCATCAAACCATTCAAACGACTGAAAACAAAAAAAAAGTGAAGATGACTAGTGTTTGATTAGGTCATTTCTATTGAATTTTATTATTTATTTTCTTTATGTCAAATAACATTACTCCTTCAAAATTTCAATTGTTTGGACATATAAATAATAAAACAATTATGCATAATGATCACTTTATAAATGTAGAAATGAGTCACTACTACTTGAAATCATTTACATTAGAAAATGAATATAAACGAATAGATAATAATATGTAAAAAATCAATTATCTGATCTGATTGTGATGCAACTCATGTCTGTGTAAAATTGCAGATGGTGAATTTAGAAATTTATCTAAGTACCTCATGTTTTTGGGATCCTGCTGCAATGCTGAAATCATAATGTTGTTTGTTGTCATAGACAGCAGGCATGGGCAGCATATAGCAGAATAAGGATTAATAAAGGGGTAATCCTGTAAGGAGATTTAAATCTTAAATTATCTCTTTGGTATAGTGAAAAGGAAGAAGGAAATAGGGAATGGATCACTAAATTTATGATGACCGTGTATTAAATGAGTAGTGCAATTTGCCATATGCATAACTTTTTAAGTTTGGAACCAATTTGGAATTTGGAACAAAATTTGAACTGTAGAATTTTGAACTTAAGAAAATTGGCATCTACCATCACTGGCCAGTAGGTAGATGCTGCCAACCCAACTTTAAGAAAATAACATTGATACAATTATTACAAATGGTAGGCTAACAAATATATGGAACCAAAAAATTAATTTACAACTTTTCTATTACTCAAAATAATGCTAAATTGAATTTATCTATTTTGCTTTTGATATATGAATCGAATCTGCTTCTCACATTCTAACCAGCACAATATATTTTCTGTAATATTATTTATTAGCAATTTTCTGCAAACGGCTTATTACTCTACCCTTATATTAGAGATGAGAGTTGATCTTTGGTTGTGTGAAAAATGCCATAACAAATAGACTTTAATCTTTAGCTTTGCAGAGGGTAATCCTACCAATTCACCACACAGGGAAACAAAGCATTAATATTCTTATTTTTGTGGTAATAGTAATTGTTTGACACTTTGATACCGCTGTTGTATAGTAATTTTTTTTTGTCTATTTTGATAGTCTACAAACATATACTTTTGAACCATATTTTTATCAAATCATTTCATTTGGGCCTACCCATATGAGTCATTAATTTCTTATCTATTTTACCTCCATCATCTGGTTAAGCAAATTTGTGCCTGGAAATTACCATAAATAATTAACCATCCTGCATTCTTATCCATGGATTTAAAATAAATAAAGAAAATTTCTGCAATACAAATATGAATGAAAAATAATGGTTGCTGTTTGGTAGTTGATTTGTATCCCTTTTTCAGCTCAAGGGAGAATTATGCTTTTATAATTTAGATGGATCTTTATCATACATAATTTTGATAAATGAGGAAATTTGTATTTCCAACAATCCTGTGTATGCTTTCAGTTTTCTTTTCAATTCCTGGAGGAAAATATATGTTTGTTGCAGCATGTGGATAAGTTAATCAATAATAACTGATAATGGACTCATATTGAAACATGTTATTCCCATCTAGGTAAAAATGTCCCTTTCTGCTAAGGGTGGAAGGAAAACTCATCCCCTGGAATAGGCCTTGACTTATCCTGTGGGTAAGTTTTTCTCACAACAGTAATATGAGTATTGTATTTTCTTCTAGGATAAGATGATTTCCCTTTTTATCACAACTTTTTCTTTTAACCTTGGTTCTTTTCACCATTAACATGCATAACAGTATGCAAGTTAGATCTACCAAACAGGATGAGTAATAAGAGCAATATGAGGTTTCCATAATTTCAGGTCAAATTTGCAATAGTAATACTATCAAACTCTTGGTGTTATCAATTAGGAAGCTGCCAGTGGACCAGCCAAGGGACTGTATTTTCTAACCATTGGCAACACACTACATTTGAAACCACCTATTAGACAAATTTAGGTATACTAATAATTTATGAAATACTGTAAATCACCGATATGATAAATCCTTCAGTTTTTAAAAAATTCATTTCCAGTATAACCCTCTTTAGATGAAACAGGCTCCCTCTAGTTCTTTGTGTAAACAAAGGTTGTATCATAATATTCAATTTTGATGGTATATTATTGTTTTAACTACACAAATTTCTTCCACTCATTTTCATATACCACTTCTTTTACCCTGAATAAGTAATATTATATGACTAATTTTTCTCAATTATTAATCTTAATTAATGAATTTAAGTCCACAGTTCAAAATTTGTTGTTCACCAGGGTGAACTATGATACCAATTATTGCTGATTTCTCTGAGAATAGTGATGTTCATTCAGTCCCAGTAAGAGCAGAATTAAGGTTTCACTTTAAAGCCAAATATTACCTGCATTTTAGAGTTATTTTCATTAAACTATTGGAAAAAAGTAGTATTCTAAACTAATAAACTATAAATAACTATATTAAACTATAGTAACACAAAAACTATAATAACACATTGAAAATCAGTAGTAAGTATCTGGTAAAAAAAAATAATAGTTCTGATTTAATTTTACTTTTATTTAATTTAAAACTCTCATTAACATTCATTCATTCATTTTTATCATCTCCTGGTGAGTCAAGAGTTAAATCTTATCCTAAACCTATATAACCTAATTTTGATTGGAGAGAAAAAGAAGTCCTCCAGCAAAGTAAATTCATTGCTCATTTAAACACTGTTTTAATCTTCTCATAAAAGATGTTTTACCATTACAACAACAAATCTCATGTAGTTTAAGAAGACTTAAAATACTGTATGTATGTTTGGAAGATATAACCTTTATAGCAACAGGCGACCTTATTTCAGAAAAGTCAGTCTAAAGAGTGGTTTAGCCATTCCAAAGAATAAAAAATCATTCTGTGTTAGACCTAACAAGGAGAGTGAAGAATAAAGTGATTTCCCATTGCCTTTTTCACTGAGCCAAATATATTTCTGTATACCAGTATGCCAAGAAGTCTAAAACCAGGTAATAATTGACTTTAAAGTGAAACTTTCATTCTGCTGTTACAGGGACTGGATGAACATCACTGTTGTCAGAGAAGTCATCAATGATTGGTAACATTGTTCACCTCAGATGTTTACATACATTACAGTCATAAGAAAGGCTGTGAGAGACATTTAAAGCAAATAATTAATGTACTGTTTTCCGAGGTAAACAATAGATTAATTACAAACACTGTCTCCATTTAATATGAAAGTGATGTAAGAAAACCTAAGAAGAATTTTAACAGAGTGTTTCAAAATAACTTTTCTTGCGTTATTCCATAAAAAATATCTGTTTCTTTTAAATAGGTTACAAATTGCAGGGTGTACAAAAAAGAATAACAAGGTTTTAAAGCTATTTAATGTTTCTTAACTTTGATTTTCAGTAATTAATCAAAAAAAAAATAAAACAGTATATCTTACAATTTTTCCTTACGACTGTTCAATATGAGTACCGGTTTGTTAAGCGACACACATTCAACCGATAGGAGAATTTGTTCCATTCTTTAACCAGCATGTCTGGATTGAAGCAACAGCTGCACTTCAATCATGTGTCTCAAATTGGATAGATCAGCAGGTAGCAGAGGCACATACATACAATGCGTAGCCATTGGGAAGATTGTTTATAAAACCACCAAAGAAAAAATTACAGGGAATCAGATAGGGTATCCTGGAGGCCACCACAATAAGCTCTGTCATCGGATCCATGCCGAACAATCAGCGGTTAAGGAAAATGTCATTCAGTCGATCCGGTACAGTTATGACAGCAAGGAGGCGCATCATTTTGCTGCCAAAAAAATTCTTTAGACCATCTTGTTGAGGAAAAAACCATATACAAAGCATATCCAAATAATAAAATCCTGTTAGATACAATTACTTTAATGAAAAAGAACGTTCCGTAAACTTTCTGTTGGAATATTGCACAGAAAACTTTTAATTTTGGGAAGTCCGTTTCGCATTGTAAGGGTTCATGGAGATTTCTACCTCGATAAGGACATTACATGTATTTCCACTAAGATAATATGATTACTAAACTCTGATTACTAAACACAATACTATTAAGAAAGTCATCATCTCCATGCTGCCAACATTACTACGAACTCGACACCCACAGCGGAAGTCGGTAGGTTGAAAACCTGTAACAACTGTAAACGGTATAAACGCATACGTAAGCGTTTCCCAGTGTTCTCAACTGTTTCAGTTATATAAACCGGATAAGGGATCCTTATAGCGTAGAATTCAATTAAGTGTTCAATATTGAAGCATACTCCAGCGCTGCAGAATGAGATGCTAGGAACTAAATAAAACCATTGTACGCTTGAGCGATTTTAATCGTGATGGTAGGGATGTTTATTTATTCGTCAGATAACTGAGAGAACAGTCATTTTCGCAACACAAACAGAAATTCACAGACAGTTGTAGAAAATTTCAGAATTTTTTTTTTTAAGTAATTAAATAGTTAATATATATATATTTATACAGAGGTAATAATATGAACAATTTTCTAAACCAGTTTGAACAACCAAAATATAATATGTTCAACTTTTCAAACCAATTTCTCGCTACATATTTTGAACCAATTTCAAAAAATAACCTTCACGTTTTCAGCATAGTTTATCTACTATATATATATCATTTTTTATTATTTATGAAAAACAATTTATTATGAATTCGCAATAATTACGCAAGTTTTGCAATTCTTACATTGTTATAACCTCTAATCTTATATTATACTTACTTAAAGAAAGATACATTGTTCGATTTCGTATCTTTTGTTTTACAAAACACAGACTTCCCATGATTTTTACTCACAGATTTATTTTCAATTTATAAGTAATCACAATTATAAATTAAAACAACTGATTGCATTAAAACAATCAGTTGTTCAGTTGTTTTTTAATACAATAAAAATAGGTCACTTTATTCAAAATACAAAATCTGAACACTTCCACTGCATCGATTTAAATTTAAAACGTAGTTTTATCCCTACTCTTAAATTTACCTCTGCGCATGCGCCGTTTCATTTTATTTAGGTGTGCCGGTTCTACCACTCATTTAGTGGCGCTAGTTTATATTTCATCTTTTTCCATTTCCAATACTTGGGATCCACTATCCAGTTATATAGAAATCAGTGGCGTTTCCTTAAGATATTCTACACTGTCATCACCGACATTGCTACGCCATGACTGACCTTTCTAACTGATGTTTTAGGACTAAAGGAAAAACTTCCTGATACGCTCAACATTTTCTTCCGGCAAGGAAATGTCGTCCCGTATACTCTTCCCTTACAAACGGATATCCCTTAGTTTCAAACCGATTAAATCAACGACGAATGTTGTCACTTGTAGGCTTACAGTTAAATCTTCTATGGAACGCACATTGAACTATAACTGCAGATTTACATTTAGCAAACTGCTAAACTCAACAGCTTTCTGTTCAGGAGTCGTCATCTTTATAGTGGCGCCGTCAACGGATAGGTAATGAATCGATATATACGGTTGTGCGCGTCAACTAAAATTGTCCTTTTTTTCTCTTTGATTTTAGCCTTTAATCAACAATGTTATTATAATTAAATTCCCGATATTATTTTTTGTACGCCCGCTATTTTATATTTTTTATTATTATTTTTTTTTTCACAATATACATATTTTATTTTTTAGTGTTTTTACTAAATTAAAAAGAAAAAACACTATTGCGTTTTATAGGATTAGTATCGTTTGATACTCGGAAGCTTAAAAGAAAGAAATACAGAACGAATTAAACCAGGATAATATTAAAATGTGTTCAAAAATTGTTATTTTTAATGTTATTGCTTAATTACCGGGTATAAAATTGTATTATTATAATTTAATTTTCTTCTTCAATAAGCAGTAATATTTGTCCCATAATAAAAAACACGAATATTGTTTTTATTCCGGATTTAACTTGAATAAATTCGATCAATTTCAATCGTTTCTTGTTAAACCTTACTATAACATTTTCCATTTCGTACGTTCTATTTACTGTTTATCCCTCTAACCTTTCTCATTCTTCCATTTCCTCTTTCATGGATTTTCTATTTCCCTGCTTCAACTGATAGTACCTACGTACGTTTCATTTGCTTTTATCATGCAATGTAAATACTATTTATTGCAGGGAAGATAAACTTTTTCTTATATTTAAATAATTTATATTTTGAAAAAATAGTAAAATCATTTTTTTACTTAAATAAGTAAAGAAATGTTAAGGTAAGAGCTCGAGGTTAAAAAACGATATATATATATATATATATATTATATATAAATTTGTGTGTGTAAGTTTACGATTATTTATTAGAATAAATTATACACAAATACTCTCCATAAATTATTACATTTACGGATTATCCAGATTTATTTTTCTGTAAAATATTTAGTGAAATTCACTAAATTTTATTGCTGATAATTTACAAAATTGTTTCTGACGGTGTTAAATTATTAATAAATTTATATATCTATTTATGTATTAAGACACAATTTTTTTTATATGGGCTTATATCATGAACTATTGGCCCTACTAGTTTTAAAGAATCCTGCTTTTATAGAGTCCTCCCCGAGTAAATGTTATGGATAATTATGTATCCTCGTTTTATTTCATCCGTAAACATATGACAAAAAAAGCTGATGTGGACACCACATGACATCCTTGTACGTCTATTAAATTACATATACATATTTTTAATTTATTTCATTAATAAATTCTGATATTTTTTAATTTTTTTTTTTTTTAATTGTTATTACTGAATTATCATTTATTGTAATTTTTTTTTACAATCTAAGGTTAATAATTATTAATAAATAAATATATTTAAATTAAAAAAAAAGTTAAAAAAAGGAGATGAAGTCCAATTCGAACCAAAGTGCCTTCCCCTTGTAAGTCCAAATGTCCAAATATTTCATTAATTAAATTTTTATTTAGCTATAACTCTGGAACCACTGAAAATAAGTACCACTTATAAGCATCGTTGAAAAGCTCTCAATGATGGCTTATTACTGCACTTAAAAAAAAGTCCAAAATCCAAATTTTTTGGAGTTTTTGACACTTTTGGTGTAATCGATTGTAATCAAAAGGGAAGGTGCACAAGTAGATTTACAACAGTCCTAAATCAAAAATTTCAACATTCTACGGCTAATCGTTTTTGAGTTATGGAAGATACATACGTACGTATAGACGTCACGCCGAAACTATTCAGAATGGGTTCAGACGTGGTCAAAATAGATATTTCTGTTGAAATCTGAAAACCGAAATTTTTCGCTATCACAACACTTCCTTTGCTTCGTACAAGGAAGTAAAAATGACAACAGAACTACGTACGATCCTTTTTAATATTATGTTACGTAAATTGAAAGTAGTTCCAGTGGAAGACGAATATTATTTTTTTTACAGACTTTTCGAAGAAAATACCATACAAAAATACCATTCGCTTAAATTAGGGTTCCTTACATATATATACAAATACATATCTGTGTGAGTATATTTATATATATATATTGGCCTATGTGAAAACTTTTGTGGCTCTAAAATCACCAAAACTCCTGGATTAATTTTCTTGAAATTTGTGTATGCTGTAGTAGTAGTAGTATATCTAAAGTAGTGCAAGTGAAAGATTATGATAAAGATTGGTTGAATCGTTTTTGAGTTACCCTAAATTTTAAGTTGAAAAAATTTGAACGAGGCAAGTTAGAAGCGTGGTTCGTTACGATGCTGCAATTTTGAACGATGACGTTCCTTTTTATAAATATTTTAAAATTTTGTTTTCTTTTTCGTCTTACATAATTTTTAGGAAACAACTGGAGATTGAGGTCTAACTTTTTTCTAATTTTCAGGTCACAAAACTTATAAAAAAGCCAATATTATCCTCGTAGTTTGTGTTCTGAGAATTTCAGTACAGCCTCATTTTACCACTGGAGGAGAAATCAAGGTGAAGTTTATTACTAATCTTAACTAGAAAGTGATTGTTCCTGTTTTCGTAATTTTTTTATTTTTTTATTTTAAGACTAGTAATATAATGTGAAATTAATTCCGCTTCTTTATAAGTCGCTACTGCGCCTGATCAGATTTTCTAGTGTGTGTCGGGGGTGAGTGGACTAACCTTTTTTACGTTTTGGAGTCTCCTGAACACGATTCTACAATTTTTATTTACACGTGTATGTATGTATAAGATTTTTTGTCCGTTTTACCAGACGCAAATCTTAACCGATTTTAACGAAACTTGATGTGGTGATGTAAAACTATTGGGAATTGAGCCCTATTAATTTTCAAGCGAATCTGTTCCCAGAAACCGGAGTTAGAGACAAAAATGCTGGGTTTTTGGAATCGTTTTCAAGGTTTTCATGTTGTAACTTGAAAGGTGACATGTTTGAAAACCAATATTAGATTTTTACGACCATTACCAGGTGCGAGCTGGTTTCCAAATGGTTCCAAAACATCAAGTTTGTAGTCCAAATCAAATTTTAGCGAGCACCACCAAGTTCGACCTAGTTCGCTATAGAACTTTAGTTTTTCGATAATCCAAAATGTGATCTGGTATGAAGGAAAGGGGCTGCTGTTCAAAAAATCGATTTTGAAATTTAAATCGTTTTGGGTCAATTTGAGTGTTTTTTTGTGAGCACGGTTCCAAAACCACACAAATTATGGATAACAGTATCAAAGTGGGTTGTTGGCAAGTAGCAGTGTTAAACAATTGATACAGTCGCTACTCAACAACTATGTGAAAAGAAGGAAGACAAAATACACATATATAAGTATAATAATGTATTTATTGAAACAATACTCAGTATCTCGCAGTATTACAAAAAAAAAATACATAATACTAACGTAACATGAAATACATAAAAGCACCGAACTCAATATTTACAAAAAATCATTACAGCAGTGCAACATCCTTTCTTAACTAAAACCAGAAATCCGCCTTTCTGATGCACTTACTGCGACGTAATTATTTATTTTTTTAAATTAGGCAGTTCATTTAGTATATCGTTTTTTTTTACTGCACCATTATGAAATATGTATTGTTTACAGCATTATTAATCATACGCACAAACAAAAACGTACATTCAAAAACATGTGCGTCACGTTCCTGATACCAGCGTAAAAACAAATACATAATTACAAAGAAATACATAATACTAACGTAACTTGAAATACAGAAAAAACACCGAACACAATATTTAAAAAACTCGTGTCAGCAGTGCAACATCCTTTCTTAACTAAAACCAGAAATCCAAAATAAGCCACCTAAAACGAAAACACCTAACCTATACCCAAATATAAATTTAAAAAAAAACAAATTAATTTAATTAAAAAATTTAAATTAATTAATTTAAATATAAAAACGTTAATTTAATTAACCAAATTTAATTTGGTTAGTGTTTAGGTTACGTTGCGGATGGCTAAGTTTTAAAGTTAATTTTTAAAAACGATTCATTATACGGATTTATTCGGTATATCGTCATGAAAAGTTTAAATTTTGATATCACCACAAACCGTCACAGATAAAAAACTTAGGAAAAAATTAACTTGATTGGCACATTAACTTTAAACAAACAAATAATTTCCCAGTTGTGGATGAAAGCTATTATGGTACCTTCTTAGCTGTTGTAATGAAATACATTTTATTAAAATATATGACTGATCGTTGAAAAAAAAATTAAAATTTCATAGCCCTAAAAGTGAAATATATTTATTTATTTTTATCTTACGATATAACGGTACATCTTATAATAAAGATGTCTTAACGTCAGTAATTTTTCCTTTTCAGTTTTATTAATCGATCCTGGGACATTATTATTGTTATTATTAAAGCAGCGGTATCTACCTAAAAAAGGTTTTTTAAAAAAAGTTGACAGTTTAAATGAAAAATAGTTGGAAAAAAAGGATACTTTAACTGTAAATACCGTAAAAATATTCATGTTTTGATTTAGGAAAGTGCTGAAGCGTGAAAGGTCTGAACAATAACCTTTTTACTATGATGTTTCAATCTAAAAATATATTGCCATCTTCACCATTTATATATTTTTCAGTTATTTAGTAAAATAAAAACTTCCATTAATATTTTTTTGTAAGAATTTAAGTTCTATTTTATTCCATAATGTAATAAACAGAATAAAATTTAATTATGCAAGTATTTTCTGAGATGAGTATTAATTATTACGGTAATTTAATAGTTGACATAATTAATTGAGAATTTCTTTAGTAGAGTATAATTTATGACAACTGCCGTTGTAAGAAAACTAAGTATGCATTTTTTTGATTGTTAACTTTTAAGCTGTTTGAAAGCTGGTAAAACTCTATCTAACAATATTATTTATTTTATAAACTTTTTTGACACTCAAGCATTTTAAAAGTTTTGTTATCCTTAAGTGACAATTAATAATTATTTTTATTAAGAAATTCCAAAGGAATGAAAAGGGGTTAAACTACAGTTTAATTAAATCTGGGATTTAAACATAATTCGTTTTTATGATCGAGTTTTTATACTCGTTTGCATTGTTATTTATAATCAATAGATAAATGTTAAACTAACAGATTTCACACACCCGCGCACGCGTGATCCTAAACTGGGCGAACATTTTAGGATCCTTTTCCGATGAAAGACGATACAAAAAAATTTGAGCTTAATATTTATAGATTAGAACTCAGTTTTTTAATATTTCCGATCTACGTGCGGAAGTCGCAGTATCTCCGTCTTTCATCCGGATAGTTCTAGATTCAGACCCCGGTTAGATGAACTCATTGCTACACAGAGTTGACTCATAGATTTGGCTACATTTGTGAGCAAATTTATTGTACAAAATTATCTTTGTGGGTATATGCTCAGATCGAAATTCAAATTCACGCATTGTTTGTTTCAGCCTTCTTTATTCAGGTAGAAAGTACTTTCATATAAATTTTTGAAAATATACTTTTATGGAAACAATTAAAGAAGCGAGGTAGCTTCATCTTTCAACATCTAAGGTTGCGCCGACAGCATTTCTTACATAGAATAAGTAAAATTGTTTTAAGTACAACTGCATCTGAGTTTATGACTTTATTTCTTAACCCGTGCTACTAGCATGCGTTTGAAAGATGAGGCTCGAGAACCAAGACAATTACTTACTAATCAGATAGCAGAGTGAAACATTAACTTTCTGATTGTAACATTATCCGCAGTACAAAGTTCATATGAGCATATATCCATACTTTTCACGCTGAATGCTGAAAGCCAAACTACTCAGCGAAACTGAACATATTTGCTTGTGAAGTCTTTGATAATTTTGTTGTGCTTATTTAGTAGTAAGCCTGTTGCTGCATGAGCTTCTTAACTGTCCCTACCAGTAGCGGCTAGTAGCTATTAGTGGGGATGCTGCTCCAGAAAATTTTTCTGTGTCTTTTCAAGGCATGGTTAAAGTTTTCTGCAAAATAAAAGAACCGAAAAAAATGAATCAAATAGAATAGCTGGAAGCAGGATAAAAATCGAATTCTACACTTTATCACATTCAAGAATATGGTACATGGTTTAACCGAATAAATAATAAAATGTCAATACAGATGATATTTTTTAGTATTATTAGGCAATAACTTAATAAAATGTCCGCTTAAAAACACTGTAGTCCAATAGTGCTTAATTTAAATTTCTATGTACACAGAAATACATAGTTATTTTATAATAATTACCTTTACTTTTGTCGTTCCAGCGTGTTTCTGGACAGATTTGGTAATCAAAGAGCCCTTGCTTTCCACCATCTTCTGATAACTATTGAAAAAACAACTAAACCATTTTAATATTCCTTCCACCGACTAAACTAGAAAAGGGAACGAACAACGAACGTTCTATACACACGCGGAGTAAAAAAAAAACTACCTTCCACCAGCACGTCAAGTTCGGCACTACGGGAGCGACAGTGCTCTCTCTCCCTCGCAGCCTCGCGTGCAGCTTTCTATGTGTGCATGCACAAAAGAGCCAAAAACCACGCTGCTGTAACTGTGAAGCGCACAGTTCCATGTAAAAATGTTTGTATCTTTTTCATAAACGGGGGATGGTTATTATCATTAAGCTTAAGGATTATATATTGTACAAGTACAGAGAAAAAAGGACTCATTATATTAAATGTTATCGATAGTATTAAGTGGAAATAAGGGGTGCTGAGTTCCACAGTGCCTATACGTGAGCCGCCACTGGTCCCTGCGCTAATGAATCACTTGATATAAGAAGAACATATTTGCGTTGTACCAACCTTTGAATTGAATGGAAATGACTGAACAGCGTTTCCTTGTGTGATATTACAAATAAAATACAAATAGATATCATCTATCTATCTATCTAATTTATTCTCATCTTTATTATGTCATCTAGCTAAATGTATTGTTGCTGTTGAAAAATATTTTGAAATACCGTAAAAAATAATTTTTTATAGACGTTCATTTCTTTCTACTCTCAATAATTTTTTTTTTCTAAGGTGGGGAAACCCCATTTACTGGCGCCAAGGGAGTGTCGAGCTCTCTAAGAGATTCCGCAATATATTATAAGGTGTGTATGTGTTCCTGCGCACTACCGACTAAACCTCCACCCCTTCTGGAAACCGCTTATGCAGCATTACTTCAGGAAGGAGGAAACGCCCGCTCTCACAATCGGACACCGCAATCAAGGAACACCAATACAATCAAGCAACACCAATACAATTACTCCCACACACACAGTCGATCCTCATAGGCAAACACCAAACGGAGACTACAATCAAACAAACTGCGGTATACATACATGCCACTAACATACACGCACAAACACAGCCAACATCAAGGACAATCTCAGGTACTTACCACATAGTTACACAGAACTTACCAGGACACAGTCCACAGTCCACAGTCTAAGCTTCAGAAGAGGGGAACTTATCTACGGCCCCGTGCCAGCGGAGCGAACATGACTTCATTGCATCCAGTCGACCCCCACAAGGTCGAGGGACTCCCTGGACACTCAACCGCAGCCCTGTCCGCCACACAGCAATCCTTCAGCTCGTAGACTCCCTCCGGCCTTCAGAGACATGCAGTTTGTATACAACTACTTTGGCAAATCTCACCACTGCGTTACAGTCCTCTTCTTTCGCTAACATAATCTGCTCCAAGTCTTCAGGTAAGAACATAACCCAAGGCTCTAAAGTCCCCATGGCCCGACAGAAGCTGCGTTAAATTGAAATCCATCGAGCAATGGGTTTTCCGAATCCATCTTCCAACGTCCCCAATCAATCTTTACATCCAACTGCCTTTAGCATTGTGGATCTACCTCTCCAGCCACACCCCTATCAATTCCTCCATAATATCCAAATTGATACGTTTCTTTTCGGCAGCAATCAGTGGTCCGCGTTGGCGTAACCTTCTCAGTTTAGTGGTCAATCGGGAGCAATCCAGCTATCACTTCGACCGTCTCCCGGGATGCGGTGCTATAGGCAGCCGCCACCCGTAGACAGCATTTCCTATGAAAGAACTCCAATGCTCCACTACAACTTCCGTATACAACATCTGCCCAGACTTCACAACCATGTAAGAGCGTGAGATGGGCCACTCCTATCAGTAGTTTCCTCCGTTGTTGACCTGGTCCAATACAATTTGGCAGAATCCCGGCTATGTATCGCATTACCTTATCCGTTTTTTCAGTGGCTTTGAGGGCACGCCTAGCGAAACTCAAACGAGCGTCAAACCAGATCCCTAGTTATTCAATGGCAGGTTTCGACAGTATTTATTTTCCTTCCCTGAATCTCGATCGCCAATTTCGCGGTTGTCGAGATTAAATAATAATCTCAACAAATGTCGGTTTTCTTTTTGCTGTATAAATCACCACGATTTCGGTCTTTTCCGCCGCCATTGACAGACCAACATCCACCATCCAGGAGCTCACTGTGGAAAAGGAGACCCTTATCTTTTCGGATGCCTCCCTCTGAGTATCTGCCTCCACAACCAACGCAAAGTCTTCGGTTATACCGACGACTGTCACACCGGTAGGAAGGGGAATACGAAACACCCCATCATAAGTTTTGTTCCAGAGGGTCGGCCCGAGAACCGACCCCTGGGGAACTCCCCTATTCACTTCTCGTTCCACTCCATCATGAAGCACATATATCATCCTTCTTTCGTTTTATAAGAACAGATGATCCTCACAAGATGTTGAGGAACACCGAGAGTCCTCAGTCCACTGATTACCACAGTTGTTTAATGCAGTTAAACGCGTTTCTTACTCCAAAGTCACATGCACGCCCATCTTGCCTTTGGATGGTCTCCGGCGAAAAATTTAAAACATGTATTTGATTAAAAAACAGGAATCGAAATAAGCTTAAAGTTTAAGCAGTAAAACAAATTGTTAAAATTACGACTTAATTAACAGTTTTGATTAAATAAAGTCCCATAAAGAGGAAAAACATTATACGTAATAGGAATACCATTATTTAATGTTTTTTATTTAATCGTGCGCTTTACTAAAACGTCACAAAAATATAACAGTATACAATATTGACCATGATAAATCAGATAACATTTCGTTTTATAGACAACATACTGCAAGATATCAACGTACTTGAAGAATCAATGACAAAAAACTGGTTTCGTAAATGTCTGACTTCTTCTGACATGAAATGTTTTACAGCAAACGAATTTTATATGGTACAAGGATCTATAGCGGCGATATCAAAGTGAACGGTGAGAATATAGTGATAAGGTATTAAAAGCATTCGGTACCGTTACCGAGAAATCCGTCGACAGCCAACATTGGTTAGTGTAAATAGTTTACTCCTAGTAAACGTAAACGGCAAAGGGTGTAGTTACCGGACGAAGGCAGGTTTATTCATCAGCAATTACGCAAGAAGATCAAACCAAATTAAACAGTATATTTGGGAACTCTCAACATCGTTCAAAGCTCGTTTTTAACCTAGCAACATATTATTACAATAAAAAAAATAGTAGAGTAAATACTTATGTAAAAGTGTATTTGTAGATATAGAAATGTATATTTTCAAGTGAATGTGTAAGTGAAATAAATAAATAGAGCGTATGTAATAAACTTTAATAAATTATTTTATTCTAGGAAGATGCAGCTTTTAAACAAATACTTTCAAACATACATACATACACATATCATACTTCTTTTATTCGTTAAAAAACACTTTCACAGAATTGCACGGTATAATACTGTATCAAAGATATACTTCTATGAATTCAAAAGAGTGACGGGTAATGAAGTTTTCAGTGTGTATTTGCACCTAGGTAAGTTTTATTAGATGAATTTTTATTCTTTTGATATATATCTACAGTTACCAACCTGTAGTTTTCAATAAAGAATCGAAATTTCATGTACGCTAACGAAAAATACTAAGTTTTTTAGTAACATCAGTAAACACTGAAGATCTAAATTGAAATAAATTTCAATTGAAGTCATTTAACTACTATTTTTATTTTAAAACAACAGTCACGTGACCGATTGGCTAGGGAAATATTTAAAAAAAAACTTAATTCTAATTAAAAAGTAATTTTTTGACATGAAAAATTATGCTTCCCGGGTTTCTAATTGAGTTTGTTGTTTTTTAACACAGTTTTCATGTACTGGATGATCAGTAAAGCCATCTTGGACTTATTTTCCCTGTATATCTGAGATAGCATTAACAAAGACTGTTGAATATAGGGTATTAGAGTTTATTAATAATTTTTTTTAATGGGAATTTGATCAACTAATCCAGTGAAAATGCATCATTGCTTCGCTGTAGAAAAGCCTGATCGTATTGTCAGGCAAAGGTTCCATCAGTTAAAACTTGATTTGAACATTTTCTGTCGATTGTTTCTTCCTATCGATTTTTGTATCGTTGAACTTCTCTCGTTTCCCCTAGAAAGGCAGACAGATTGTGCAGTAGTTTTGATACATTGTTCTTAGATATCATAAATAAACTGATAAAATCTTAGGATGTTATATATTTTTATTATAGTGGTGATCCAGAATTTTGGTACCGTACATTATTATTTGTTTGATTTAATTATTTTAAACGAAATAATTATTGATTTAAAATGATAATCCGTCCGATCAACTAACTCATCGAATGTAACAAGTTTTTATACCACTTTGGTGAGTAGCTTTTACCTACCGTCTAAATTCTATCTTTTATTTCATATCGGGAGCTGTGAAGACTGTGGGGTGAATTAAGTAATTCTTGATCGTGAAGTAAAATTTTAAAAGAGAAATTCTGTTGTAACCACAGCAAGAAATCGAACGACGTAACATCAGGGGATCGACGTGGCAAAGAAATTGATCCATCAAGACCAATCCAACGTAGAGGAATTTTTTTATGTAGGTAGTCCCTAATATTTAATTCCACTGTGGGGATGCGCCATCTTGATAGAAATTAACTTTAGGTTGCTGATAATCATTTTGTTATACTGCATACGCCTCTAACTTGTCCAGATAAAGAAGAAGAATGCTCGACGAAGAAGAATGATACGATCAGATTTAATGTGGTCAGCGCGCACCAAAAGTTAATTTTTGAGCTATCACGTTGTATTTGTTGAACGGCATACAGGGAACTTTCACTGTTTGGTGTATTGTTTAAAATGCATTAATTCAGCTTAATTTTGCTGTTATTGAAAATTTATCAAAATTAACGTATAGAAAAGTTAAAAACTGTCTAATTTTTTTTAATAATACGTAAAACGAAGTCAACTTCATTATAAATTTCAAATAAGAATTTTTATTAGCATAAAATACTTATAGTTTAAACATACGTATATTTTAATAAATAGATTGTTAACTGGTTATTCATATTCATGTTATAACTAACCGTTTGAAGGGAAGTCTTTGTACCTTGATATTTTTCCCTAACTTTGTACTTTGGCATTTTAATGCGTACGTGTCAACCTTTAAATGACTAATTATAGTAAAATAATGAGGTGCAGTCGCTGTTTTGATATTATCCAAAAAGGATAAAAGGTTGTATTATGTCACAAGTTCAAAACCAATACATGAGATTGACAGCTTTTATAATTGTTTATTGTTCCATACGTTGTACTGAATAAATTTGTAAGCAGTATTAATTATTGAGACTATAAACAAACGGTCTTTTTAAACTTTATTTGTTAATCAGGAATATTTTAATGTTGTGTTTTAGTTTTAGGAAGATTTTACTTCGGAACCTGTCTAACTATTTATACCAATAAATATTTTAGGAAATTTTGTTTAATAAGACATATATTTATTTTTAAAATCTTTGTTGTGAAACAATAAATATTTTATTTCGTGGTATGTTTTGAGCAGGATCGTAGGAATATAAGTAAGAGAAAAGGTTAATTGCAAGAATCTGAGACTTTTTTACTGTGCGAAAACCCAGTGGTTTATCAAAACACATCTTCACTGTTCTTTCAGAGTGGTTATTACAATATGCTTAGTAAAATAAATTTCAACTTGTTACATGAGAAAGATTTATTCGTCTGTCATACATATATATATTTTATCCATCAACGAGTTTTTTGGTGTGTTTAAACTTTAATAGTTTGACTTAACGTAATACATCGTAAAATACATGCGATGATATAATACTCATTGATCGTATGTATTTTATACTCCCTGATTATATTTTTTCATGTTAACTCTTAATGCTGGAGATAGAACTAATGTGTGTTTACAGATATTAAAAACATAAAAAATATATCATGTAACTAATAAAATATGCTGAACTTTATGATTAATAAAGAGCAGTCCTTCTTTCAATAATGAATATTATTCGAAACGATCAATATTAATTACTTTCAGAAAACTTGATAATGATATGTATCTTGCAAAACTGGTTGCAAGATACTTATAAGAAAAAAGTTTGCTATTTTAAAAAATATTTTCCGTTTTAAAGACATGAAAAATTAACATATTTTTTTAAATTTCGATAAATCCATTTTAATAACCCATATTTTAGTATCTAAAGGTTTGTTCCTTACTTATATTAGAAGAAATAAAGTCTGTTTTTAGCACGATTTTATATTTACACATATATCACATAGGTTTATGTACATTTACTAGGAGAATTAAATAATTTTATTTATTTAAACCATGAATATACAATTAAACTTATATTTAATTTTTTGTTACATAGCTAAAAAAGATTTTAATTCTACATGAATGTTTTTCTGTTTATAATAATTGTTAATTCCAATGCTTTTCAGTTCTATTAATTTTGTTCTTGTTATTACAGTTTTGAAAAACTACTTTTTTTCTAATTACTGTTTATACATGACACGTTTAATTAATTAATTAATGATCTTTTTCCTTTCTGTATTACATTACTACAAAAAGTAATTTACATTTACGTTGTCGCGCAACTTATTTAGATTAAAACTTCATTTTCAAGTTTTCCACTCAAGTAACAGTACGAACATTTAAAGTTTCATTAATTCACACGGTGAACAAATTTAGATGGATTAAAAAACGAACGGAATAAATAATATCACATTTTTAACTTAGAATGGAACTCTCAGTACTTTTTCTCATCGGTATTTTTTCTTATCTCAGCATTTTTTTTTAATTAACTCAATCCTTTATGTAATAGTTTATTCTATTAAGTTAAAAACTAGCAAAAAAAAAAAGTAGAAAGGAAAGATGTTTTTTTCCAGGAAGATATATTGCAATTAAATATCTTAATGAGCTTTGTGTTTGGACTGAATGTTTCAATTCATTATATGTACAAGGTTATCATAATTTATTCAGTAAATTTTAGACTTGCTATTTCAATAACAAAATTAAATAAAAAACTTGAATTTGTTATTTTAATAAGAAAGTAACAAAAGCATCTACTTACATGAATGTTTTATTGCTGACTAGGGCATTTCAGACAGTTTTATTTACAACACTTATTAAATTCAGACAAGTTTCACATGAGCACCTTTTGTGGCGCATAAAATTTGTGGACGATATTCACTTTCGCACCTCAAATTACAGAGAATATTTTGAAGTTATTCCATTAATTTCACCTTCGATTGTTCTTTTTAGTTTACTGATGTTGATAACCTTCGGTGCGTACATTCTCTCTTTGATAAAACCCAAACCAAGAAATCAGAGGATTTAGTTGTCCATGGAATTTTTCCATTACGGAAATCCAACATAGAGGAAATTTTTCATGTAGGTAGTTCCTAATATGTAAACCCTACTGTTGTGGTGTGCCATCTTGTTAGAAGTAAACGTTGTATTGCCGATGTTTATTTTGCGGTACTGCACAAAATGAACATCGCCTAACTTACAGATAACTAGTACTAGTAACCGTTAGCTCGGCAAAGAATGTCCCAATCACTCCATAAGCAGTCAACGCAAATCAAATGTTAATTTTCTGGCTATCACGATGTGTTTTTCGAACGGCATCAAGATGTTTCCTACCCCAAATCCGACAATTATGATGTTAACGTGACAAGAAACATAGAAGGTAGCTTCATCAGAAAAGATTACTTTTTTCTAAATCTTCATTCATTGCGCGGAATGCACTGTTCGCTCTTGCCGTTGATTTATAAACTCTTTTTATTCATGCATTTCCTTCATAGTTGCTTGGATTGAAATAACCGACCTATTTTGAAATCTTTCTTTTAGTTTATTTTTACAAATTGTTTCACCAATTAGCTCAAATTCGTGTAGGAATAGTACAATTTTATTAACAATTATAAACTTATTATGTATCCTTTTTAGTTAGATTTCATAAGAAAGCTACCGATTGTAATGGGTACCATGATTCGACTTCCGGAAAATTTCGACATATCTTCGCGTTTCACACTCCCCAGACCCCAAAACCAGTGTCAGTACAAAAGTTTATATATACGTTTATATGTATAAATATACATTTCACTTTCTTGTGGACACGATAACTGCCGTAATTTTGCGCTAATCACTTTCAAATTGATAGATAAAATATAATGACCGAAAATCTCGGTCGATTTCGTTAATGGGAAAAATCGAACCATAGGAGTGGAAATGGGGGGCTTTTTTTAAAAAATAAAACGAAATGTCGCTTTAACTTTCTTATTAAGTAAAATATCGAATTCGTTTAAAGTTTCTACTATTCTTTGGGTAAGGGCCTAAAACTTATATTTGTAAAGGTTTTTGATGTCACCAACTATTGCCCCAGGGGTGAAAAAATTGGATTTCGAAGACAAAAAATCATACCTCCCTTAATAGGCACAGTATTGAATTGATTTAAAGTGGTAGTTAGTTATCTCTCTAAACATTACCTAAAACTTTTGTCTGAAACAATTTTTGATATGACCAACCCTTACGTTAAGGGATGACCAAAATGTTGCTGGAATTATAAGAAGATGGGGCTTGTGTTACGCTTAACATATCAAACTTTTTTTGTTCACATGCAACCACTTTCGTATTGAGTAAATTTGAAGTTTTTCTTAACTTTAAGATGGAAATCTTTTTATCCCCTACTTAGCACCAGTGAAATCTACCTCCGCCTTTGACGTGCCGAAAGGAATTTTTTTCGATTATTACATTAAAGTATATACTCACTTTTATCTATTCTTCCCTGTTTTTTAATTATTTCATGTTTAATTTCTTGAATAGCCTCTACATCTACACTGTCAAACAAAACATCTGCAGTTTCAAGCACGGTCTTGAAAACTAGGAATAATAAAATTTAGATTATAGAATAGTTTAAAAATAGTACTTTGCTATCGACTGAAGACAGTTTGTATAATGCAATGTTTCCCACAGAAAAAGAGGCCTATTAGTCTGTTGAATTACTTTTTTTAATTGACCGTAGCGTATGAACTGAACATCATCTCAGTCGTACGTGTGATATAAATCACAGTTGTTTTCTCTGAATGTATTGATATTTACTATACAGACAATCCCTACAGTGAACAGGAAGAAGTTATCAATTGTACTTTTGAAAATCGCTTAAATTTCAATGGGTAGGGCATTTTGATGTGCAGTAGTATTTTTGGTCTGTGAAGAATGTCGACAGGTAACCACCTCACTCCTCACTCTCCTTCATAAACTGTATTGGAATGCTTGTTATTAATAGCAATAATTATACCATTTTTTTGGAAACTTGTGTCAGGACACTTATAATAATTAATATGATACTTATCTTACTACACAAAAAAGCATTTTTCGCGAATCAGAAACTGGAGAGCTTAGGAAGAATGACAAAAAAAAAATTATTATTTATAGAAGTGGATGTACTATGAAGATATTGTTGAGTTTCCAGGGTCTAATCTAAATGAATGATATAAATAGAGGATTGGCGGCAATGAAAAAGGTGAAAAAAACCTTATATCTTTAACGTTTTCCATTTCTATTTAAAAAAAAAACGCTATCCGTCATTCAAGATAAATTTCTGGTGACGAAATTTCCGTTTTGTTTACGGTATGATTTTGTTGGCACATTAACCTATCCAAGAATAGGAGAATAAGGATTTCCTTCTGTTAATCAAAATTTTCTATTCTTAGAGTCCAGACACTTTTCCTCATCCTACCATGACAAATGATTTGTGGTAATCGTCATCATCTGGTGTTTTTCCTGGTGGCAGGTATCTTATGCCACCGCTGTCTCCATCCATTTCTGTCCCAAGAATTCTACTTCGTTTCATTACAGTCTTCAATCTTCATCTCATCTGTTATTAAATTCTTCTATTATTTTTCCATTGCAATTGTTAAGATTCTATTTTCCCTAATCACATATTCTAACCGGTTATCTTTTTTTTTGTGTACTTCCCGTATAATTGCTATCTCTCTTCTTTAATCTTGTCCGATATTTTTGCATTCCTCACTTCAATCCTTTGAGGTGATGACAAGTGTGATACTGTTGATCAGCTATTTGTCCTATTTTGTGGCAGAATCTTACTTTCTGATTCGTTTCAGCAGTTAATTGACTATCAGATTGCAGAAAACTCAATTTACAATCTTATGCTGTGTCACCTAACATCATCTAAAATTAAAATCTCATATTAACTTTATAAATAATTGAAAATAAATTTGTTGGATATTTCCATTTTTTTTGCACGTAGATTCGACGATCAATGGCATTAAAAAAAATGTATTTTTCTTAGGATCATTCATATGTTTATGAATCTGTATATATATATATATATATATATATATATATATATATATATATATATATGATGCTGTGTATAAATCCAAATATTTCTTAGGGATTGAGGATTGAGAACGATATTAAGAATGAACAAGTCATCTGGGACATAAAAGGAAAGTAAAAAATAAGATATAGAAGAAGAGAATAAATATTTATAAAGCTGTATAAAGGGTTGTAGTATGGTAGGAACGGGAGAAATTTTGATCACTCCATCTCTCACACTCACTCTCTTTCCCTCTCTCTCCCTTCCTAGCATGATGAACTGTTTTTTCAAACAGCCCGAAGGTTCTGCCGGCTGTTCCATCATTGATGAACAACTCCCAGCACATCCAGTCTGGCTTCAAATTAATGTACGTACTTTCTAACCTGTACTACTCATTCTCTAACCCTGTGCTTTCAACATTCTGTTCCATTTCATGAGTGATAGGTAATCAGGTCGCTTTGGTTACTTACATATTAGATAGACATGCAATGTAACAAGCTTTTCACGCAAAATGAAACGACGGAACATCAGTATTCACAATTAAAGTGAATTTGTAAATTCGTTACCAACAGTTTATTGTTCTGTTCATAATTCAATTGAAATATAATTATTTAATTAGAAATTTATCAGTACCTTGTAACATACGTAGTTTTCATCATCACAGTAATATTTTCTGGATTGCAGTTTATACTTTAAAGATTTATTATATACAAAATTCTATATAGAAAACCAAATTGATGAGTTAAATATATATATATATATATATATTAAGACTATTGTTTATTAAAAAATTAGGCATATTATTTATTTATAATTTTTTACACTGTTTGTTAAGTCTATTGTTAAGTAAAAATGTACATAATATTTAAAATCAGTATTTAATCTTTCATTTAATAAAATAAATTAAATAGCAAAGAAAACGCTCAAGTTAATATTAAACAAAAATAATTTAAAGTATTTCAGTTAATTAATTAATCATAAGTATAAAAACGAAGTGTAGAAAAAATAAATTTGTTTTTTCCAAATCTGTTTATAAAATTAAATTGAAAATGAATATTAAAGTTTAGTACAACCTTATCGTAATCAGTTCCACTTGAAAGGAAAAGGTAAGCTTGCAATATTGTCTATATTGTCGAATGTTAGCGGACTAACAAGGATATTAAGAGATGGCAGACGTAAAAATTCTTACAAAAACTATATAATTACTCTTTAATAAACTATTATATACAAAATAAGTCCTAAAATACAATCGTGATTTTACTATAAACGTTACTATAACTAATAAAAATTAATGAATATTAAAATTAATTATGTAACGACAACAATTATTAAATCAATAATTAACTTTATACAAGAATATTTGCTTCTAATACTTAGAAAAGGAAACTAGCTGCACACTTCTATCAATGAAGTCCCCGAACAGTTTCCCCAACTTAACCACAGACAAGAACACTACCTCAAAACGGAATACTGTAGTGACGTCCTCTTCACTAATACGCTCGACTGTTACTGCACAGTCACTTCCGATGCTGTCGCACACTTTCCCCGAATTTATTGCACACTATACTGAGTCCGTATACTGCACACTATACTAAAATCCGCTAGTCCTCGGCAATATATATACCTCCAGGTCTAGGGCTTGGACTGTAGTAACAGTTGCTGACCTGCCCTATGTTTGTTCAAACAAAATACTTTCTATTATCCGAAACTTCTGCACTATATTAAAAATTCTTTCTAAGAAGAATTTCTTTGTTTTTGTTTCTTCTGGATTTTCTTTTTCAATATGTATATCGGTTTTTGTTCTTAATTTTCTTTCTTTTTCTTTTTCTGGCACTTTCTATTACTAGAAGCTTCTATTCCCGTTACTGTAAAAGCTATAACCTAAAGTAAGTGGAGTAGCCAACCGATTAGGTAAAATTGGTATTTTTGACTGTTGAAATTTCTTGCTATCGGTCTTCCTTGAGATTAACGTTTATTTTACTTTATGTTAGTAGATTTAACCAACTTAAAATTCCAGAAAAATGATCAAGTATACTTCAGTTTCAAACCGTAAAAAAAATAGTCCTGATTCGTTTGTTTATGAAGTTAAAGATTACTTTATAATCTTGTTAGTAACTATTTTATTCAGTTAAATTGAATTTTCATTCGCGAATGAATCACTTAATGCAGAAATAATTTGACATATCGAATTAACTTCCATATTTTTAAACATATCTATCAATTATTAATATACGATATATATATATATATATATATATATATATATATATATATATATAACAATAGTTTGAGTCTAATAAAAATTAATAAGTTTGTTTAACAACAATTATAATTCTAAAGTGGGATACTCACGAAATAGTATTCATTGCTTTGATAAATAAACAAAATTTGCTATATTTCTATCCATACCCGTCGGCGATGACAGTAATTTGAAATTTAAACTTTTGTATGACAAACCGAACCAAACTGTATAAAAAGTTTTATGGTAAAGTTTTTTTAAAAAAAAAAGTATTAACCTACTTCCTAAGGTCTTCATGGTTGTAAAGACATTAAAAATGTTTTGAATTTTTTTTTCTAATGTTTTCCCCACAGTTTTTTTCAGCGTAATTACAAAATTTAAACTTTAAAATTAAAATTCAAAAGTGTATAATTAATTCATATTCGTAACCTAATGGTAAATAAATATTATATATATTATGAAATATTTTAAAGCAAAACAATTTGCATTAAATTTTTTTTATAAAAAATTATGGTGTGTTCATAATATTTATTAAAAATAAAAAAATTATAACAAAAAAGTAAACACTTACTGATTTTTTCTTTTTTAGTTAAAAAAAATATTTATATATAAATTTCTCAAAAATAAAATAAAAATATTTAATGTGTAAATTTCGCTTAAAAAGTAATGCGTTAATAAAAAAAATTTACCTGTTAAAATTTTTCGAAAATTTATTAGAAAAGAAAATTTTTTAAAAAAGTATTTATTTCTTTCCATGTCCAGGATTAAAAATCACAGTCATATTCTCCATTTTCAATACCAGCAATTCTTCGTATGTGCAAGCTTCTCCCATATTTGGGCGTATTTGATGTTCCATTGTCTGGTTCTCCTCTAAATCACACCTACCACTCTGCTCATTCACACCTCACCATATTGCTTCGACTTCTTGCCATTTTAGTCCTAAATTGATTCAGTACCCGCCGAGTACTGTATATTGTTTTCTAGGCAGCTTCTTTTTGGGTATGAAGCCCTTTTCATCTTGTAATGACTCCTTCCTCAACTATTCGCGCCGGGTCACAGGTGGAACCTCCAGTGATGTTCTTTGGATGAAGCTATTTCTAGATTTAAGCCGACGATTGATAGCCACATGGTTGTATATAATGTTTTGTCTGTCGCCTGTTTTTTCCTTTCCATTTCTTTAGCCACTTTCCGTCTTATGCTAGAAGATGCTATACCAGCTAAACGGTAAATTCTGTGACTGTCATTTTTAAAAATGATGAAATTCCATGGTTTTCCACTGCAAGGCCAGTATTTATTTATTTTTGCAAGGCCAATATTTTGACTTTAGAATTGATTACAAAACGATCTACGATTTCCGTTTCTCCTCCATTTTTTAAGCGTATCTAATTTTTTGGTGAGGGGGAAAATTAACCAAAACTCCCTTCTATCATTAATAAATTCCTATTAAAGGAAGAGGTTCTCAAATCGACACGCATTTTCTTTTTTTTACGTAAAGGTTCATAACCTTACTTCAAAAGAAGTCTCTTTGGTAGTCTTGGTATAAGTATTTTCCGAGTAATATAAATGGAATACCATAACTTAAATGGGTATACTTTTGTGTATTATTTGTACGAAAAGCAAGTGTCTCTGTGTAGATGTTTTGAACACAGTTTTTACTTCCTTGTATGAAATAACGGAAGTATTGTGATCGCGAAAAATTTCGGTTGTCAGATTTCAACAGAAATATCCATTCTGACTATCCCTGAATCTATTTTGACTAGTTTCGGCGTGACGTTTGTAGGTACGTATGTATCTCGCATAACTTTGTGTTATGCGTTTTTGAGTTACGGCTAATTGTATTTTAGCCGTAACTCAAAAACGAAATTTTGGATTTAGGACTGTTGTAAATATAGTTGTGCATCCCCCCCTTTTTGATTGCAATCGACTTGACCAAAAATGTCCAAAAAAGCCCAAAATAAAAAAAAAATTGGATTTTCGACTTTTTTTAACTGCAGTAATAAGCTCTCATTAAGAGATTTTCAACGGCATATAATAAGTGGTACTTATTTTCATTGTTTCCAGAATTAAAGCCAAGTAAAATTTTATTTAATGAAATATTTTGAACTTACTAGGAGAAGGCACATCGGTTTGAATTCGACTTCATTTCCTTTTTTTTTATTTTTTATTTTTTATTTAAATATATTGATTTATTAATAATTATTAGCTTCTGATTGTAAAAAAAATTATGATAAATAATAATTCAGTAATAACCCAAAAAAAAAGAAAAAATCAGAAGTTATTAGTGAAATAAAATTTTACATACTGTTAAAAATGTGTATATGTAATTTAATAGGCGTACAAGGAAGTCATATGGTATCCACATCAGATTTTTTTCATTATTATTAATTAAAACTATATTTGTGTAGAGTAATGGTTATTTTAATATTTATACTAAATTATCATGAAATTTAGTAAGAAAAATTGGTTGAATAAAATAATAATCCAACATTACAAAGAGTCTTGAAAACGCATTTTAGTTCTTATTTTATCGTTTTTCTACTTGCCTGTTTTATTTTTATCAAAATACAATAAATAATTGATATTCCAATATTGTAAAGAGCGTCAAATTACGATCGATAGCGTTCTCTTAAGTCATTTTTTTACTTTTATTTTCTTGTTGCGTTTATATAAATAGACGCAATTTTCTCGCTTTTAAAAAAAAATAATTTGCAAACGGATTTTATTCATATGAAACACATATTTTGATGGTTTTTTCGTTTTTTAAATAAAATTAACTTAAAAAATAAAAATTATTAATTAAAATGATTTACAAAATTGCTAAAACAAATGAGGTCTTTTAATATCCATTTTAAAAATTAGGTTCTTTAAGTCCGTCCACATTTATGATATTAAGTTGTGTAAATGTTTTTAATTTGGTAGCGACTTAATAAAAATTAAAAGTAAGTTGGCACAGTTTTAAAAATTAAAATTGAAAAAGAATTCGGAAAAGTATTAATATTTTTTAAATTTATTAATGCAGTTTCTTTTTTGTAGATTGATTTATTATTATAATTTTTTTTAATATTTAATTTTAATATTAATAATTGTTTTTATGATATTTTAAAAAAATATTATTTTTTCAGACTGAGTTGTATAACTGGTATAAAATAAAACATCTTTAGAAGCTGTTTATTTTAAATCATTATTTATAGATTTCTACACAATGCTAATATTTTTTCTTCATTTTTGTTTCTACTAATATAGTTATATAATACAATAATAGAATTTATCTTCTACATTTTTCTGTTTACATTGATAGAACAATATTTGAATTTATACCTTTTTTCAAAGTAAATTATTCACATGTAAAAAAAAAAGAAAAAAGAAAAGAATGGGTAAAAAGGCTGGTAAAATAAGTATAATGTAAGAATGCATTGTAAAAATTGAGTAAAGGCATAGAGACGAGTGCAGAAACGGATGACAGAAATGTAGTATGTCATGGGAGTTCAATCCTGTGGGAATTCTGGATTCACGTTCAATTTCACTGTCTCCCTTGAGAGAATATTTTCTTTACTCAACACACACACACACACACACACACACACACACACACACACACACACACACACACACACAAATATATATTTAAACTTCGTTTTTTAATTTATAAATTGACTACTAAGTTAAACCTCCTAGACAGCTTCAATCAGATTCTTGCATACCTCATTTTTGTCCTCATAAATCTTTTGTTTCAATAAATTTAACATTGTGATGTGTTTGGAATGTAATATTTAATAATAATGTGAGTAACCTGAGATGTAATAAAAATATATTAATTATGGACATTATCACCGACTATTATATATAACAAAACCCAGATTATTTAAATATATTTATAAAATTAACTGCTCCTATGTACAGTACGAGCTCGCTATAACGCGGTTTCAAAGTAACACGAATTCGATTATAATGCGGTTAGAAGAATGTTCTCAAAAGAAAGAACTGTTAACAGTTATAAAAAAAAATTCTACTTTGATGGTTATAAATAGGTAGAAATGCAATTTAACTACGTGTAAGTATTTATAATTAAATTGAACAGATTAAATAAATCCGTTAATACATTTAGCTCTGCGAAATTATACATAGCTGTAAAAATAATATGAACTCCAAGCAAACAAAAAATAACTTTCTACTTTTTTCAAACAGCTATTTTAAATATAAGTTTTAAGTCGTATATATTCAGATGTGTTGTTTAATGTAGTAATGTATTCTGATAAAGTGGTACTGTATATTACTTTACGGTATTTTGAATTCAAATCAGTTACTACAATGCTCTATTTTCAGTTAGGCTATAAGGAAAAGTGCTTAAAAGATTGTACAATTGCCGTAGTTTTATCGTTCCGAAAAAAGAATATGCTAATGAAATCTAGCTCAAAAATGTAAGCACTGCACAATACATACTCAGTATTGTTTTTTTCTACATTTTATTTTATCCCACAATACCTCTTTTTCAACTGTAACATTTGGTAACATTTAAATTGTGTAGCTATACACACAGTTGGCTTTGTTTAAATTGTAGCTATACACATTAACTCAGTTGGCTTTGTATTTTGCCGTTTATCACTTTATCTTCAAAATAATGCGTTTAGCCTACAACGCGGGTATAATAGTTTTCTACGCATTCCCGCATTATAGCGGAATAATACTGTATTTCTGTTTGAAAAGTAGTTAAAATAAAAGAATAGAACAGAGTAGGGTTGGTTCATAAACTTTCAATAAAATTGAATTCATTTTATTTTTTACTAATTTCAGAGATTTTAGTCTGGACCTTCGGGGGCAAGGTTAGTTTAGGTGAACACCGGAGTCCACCGAGGAACTCCCCAGGGTCTCGGGGAAAACGAGTCTTACTCCAGAGCCACAGAGCTTGGTTCGTTTGCCATTCTAGCAGAGGGATCCATCTAGCCTTAGGGCTCCACTTCCTGGTCTCTCGCAGTGTTCGTTATCCTCACGGTTGAGAGAATAATACTGTTAAATAACGATTAAGTTTTCAGGCTTTATATAAACCTGAAAAAACCTAAATTACAAATGACAGAATCGTTAAAATTGATCGGAACATAAGATTCTTGAAATTAATTGGGGAAACGAGGAGTTTACGTAAGAAAATTATTTATGTAAGGGTTGAGATTAAAAATTAAATCACTCACTCGGGAAGTTGTACCAGATGTGTACGAACTACAAAAGAAAAAGATTTTTATAAAAAACTTTATAAATTTATAATTTTATACAAACGTAATTATTTATAAAAAAGAAAAGCGAAACGTTTAAGATAATTAAAAAAGACAATTCAAATAAAATATATCGTTGTAACCAAATATATTATTCGAAGTTATAATATTGTTGTTAGTATTCTTATAGTATTTATTTATTTTTTTAATTGACATCATAAAAAAAGGGCATTCTTAGTGCTTTCTGGATTATATCAGTTTTATAAAATATATAAACTTTTTTTGTATTTTGTTGGATAGATTTGTATAATTAATTGTTTAAAGATTATATGTGACTTGATAAATAAATAAATTGGTCCAGTTCGTTGGAGAAAAATGTAATAATTTGTTTATGTATGTTCTTGCAAAAACTTGGATCATAAACGAAACGTTTTGCAGATTATTACGTTATAATTAATTGTTTAATAAACGGATGAAAACTTATGAAACATTAAAAATTGTATTGAAATATATATTGTGTATTCATTATACGTAAATATATATATATATATTGCCTAGTGTAGAAGATTATTCAGAACGATTCAAAATAAGAAAGCTGACGCGCTAGGTCTTGTAGAGAATAGGATTAATTCAAACATTGTTGGAAGGAAGTGGAAAACATGCAAGAAATAGAGGCCAGAAATAAGTAAAAATTATAGGCGTAGTCTAAAAGTAAATGGGAGTTATCACGATCTTAACAGTTTGTCCGGGAATAGGAAAGAATGAAGATGGTCATGGTGCAACGGGCTACCTCAAGTTAGATAAAACTTGTAATGGTATGATATATTTCCAAGCTTTATTTTTACCAAGATGAACCAATTCCATTGGTTTTTTTAAAATTTTGCTGTATAAGTTCTTCATGTGTCCCTTTGATGCATTCTTACTATTCCGTCTAGCGCTATTGCAGAGCTATAGCTTTAGAAGGGAAATTGTTGTAATCGTTACAATTTGGGCACGTGCGGTTTTCACCGGATCTTTACGTTTAGACATCTAAGGAACCCAAAAAACCTAAAAACCGAATGGAAGTTTTCCAGATGTTCTTGTGTATGTGTGTGTTTGGTATCGCCCTCTAAATCACCTTATATTTTCAGAACTACTGACCGATTTTGACCAAACTTGGTCAGATGACTGCTATAGCATGAATAGTATCCCATCTCACCACACTGAGCGCTAGTGTAACACTGATGTACGGCTACTGTAGTCGTCTGCTATGTTGTGACGTAAAGATGAGCATAGAATTAAATAAATTAATAATATTTAAAGTGTAAAAAAGTATTTAAAGTGGTCGCTAGTACTGCCACAAACACGCGAATGAAATACGAGATGCGCGCACGCTTTAGGTAGAATCATTGAATTAATAAACAAAGAATATCATATTTATAAAAAATGATAAATATTTTAGATTATATTTTGTACGTAAGCCATGCATCAGAAAAAACTGCGCGACGGGAAAGTCCTACAACAGTTTTCAGCTTTTTTTTTAATAACCTAAATGGTAGATTTTCGTCTAAATCGAGTAGTCTGAATCGTCTAAATATGAGTAGATAATCTGAAGAAACTGATAATTTTCTGTCGTCATCATTGTTTAGAAGAGCTGAATTGTTTTGCAATGATGTACTCGTGTATACATATACGGTATAATTCGAAGTAAAAATGAAAAATTGTTGTATGCTTGGTAGTATTTTTACATCGTTTCTCTGTAAAACCTTTTTTTTTAGTTTTATTAATAAATAGGCTTACCGCTTTTACATTTATTGATAACAACTTCAGAATCTGTAATTCGAAAAAAGATATTTTATTAATAATGAAGCTTGGAGTAAATATGTTTTTCTATATAAACCTATTAGAGAAATTTTAAATGCGAATATCAATGTATGTTTACTTAGAATTATTTATTTAAATTATTTGAAATAGAATCGTACTATAATATGAATAAACGATGTAACATTACAAAGCAATATGGGCCATTAAAACATGCAAAATAATGTGAATATGATTATTTGTCTGAAAAAATTTCATTTTCTAATTGTCTGGCTTTTAATTTTTAAACATAGATTCAAATCTCGGAAATGAATTGAACTTTTCATCTAAAAACTGAAATAAAATATATTCCTGGTGTTTTACAAAAATTAATTAATTAGTTTTATGACGTCAAAATAATTGAGTTATATTGGTAAATAGTTATAGCATACTGATTTTTTAATACCGAAAAATCACATTATTAGTATTTAGGTAGAAAAACATACTTCTCATTTATTTGTATGATTTACTTCAGATCGATCCCTCATCTATAATCGTAAAATTATAACTTACAATACATTTTTAGGGTTTTTCATTTATAGATTTTTAATTTTAATTGAAATGTAATTTATACTAATATAATTGATTTTAGTGTTCTTTCTGCCTTTCTTAGCATTGTCACTAACATCCATGGTTGACGCGTTCCGGAGTATCTTCATTCTCAAAATTACTTTTAACAACGAGGGTTCCTTTGTTGGAACCGTTGAATAAATAGCGATTTTTAGGGATTAGTTTCAAGAAATTATGTAACCGTTAAAGCGGGATGGCCAAAGCAGAAGAGGCCATGACAGTAGAGATTTGAGTGGTAGAGTTTAAAAACAATATTTATTCGACGGTTCCAACACAGGAAGACTCATTGTTCAAACTAGTTTTGAGTATGGAGGTACTCTAAAATGCGTAAACTATGGATGTTAGAATGACAGTACTAGGAAGGGCAGAAAATAACACTCAAACTAATTACGATAATCCTAGCGAAAATATTAAATATTGTGAAAATTTTATAGTATTTTTTTTTTTTTTTTATTCTTGGCTTGCACCAGTCACACTTCATCTGAATACATTTGGAATAAATTAAATCCGTATTAATATTTATATACGAATATTAAATTTTAAAAGTACAAAAAAAGTTTAAAAAATTATAAAATAAAAATATCGTCAAGTAGGAGTTTTACCCTGACATTTATTTAGAGCTAAGCCGCTTGTGCTTGTGTTTTTACACCTCATCTTGGACTCACTACACATGATCCAACCCACAATAATCTTCATACATCTTTCGACAATCTTTGCAGTAATAAAACTTATTCCAGGGCATGAAGCCCCTTTTTATCAGCGATACTGATCTTCCAGCACCAGATTCTTTTATTTAATTTGATTTTTCTTGTTTAAATTTTCTACATTAAAAAAAAAAATTAATTCAGGAAAAGGCTTTTCAATCTCTGGAGAAACGTTCGTTTTACTGAAATAACAAAAGACAATGACGGATTCTTCAATCCCTATGTAATCAGCATAGCTAATGAATGGCTTTTACCAGCCTTGAAATGTATTTTTGCCTTTAACAGGCTTACGGTTCATTTTCCTTTTATAATTTTTCTTTTCTAAAATAAAACATAGTTTTTATTTTATATTAATTTTTATTTTTATTAGTTAATATATTTACGTTAGTAACTTTATCGAGAATAGATTTATAACAGTTAAATGGTTTCATCAAAATTATTTGAAATGTTTCAAAGTAATTTAATGTAAGCAACAGAAAACATAGTAACGCTTTATTCGTTTACGAACGATATCAGGGTAAGAATCCGTAATGAAAATGGAGTAGACTACTCCACAATAGTAGAGCCTCAGGAGCTAGTTGAGTAGTAGCCTCAGGAACTTAACAAATGGCGAGTTTTAACTTTAAAATGGCTAGCTATTTTTTAAAACTAAAATCGTTTGAAAATCTATTGATTTAAAACTGCAACAAGGATTAAATAAATAGCTTCCTTTTGTGTTGCATTAGACAGTCTAAATTAATGAAAGTCTTGACTGTTAATGAAATATTCTTACTTATTCATGTTCGAACATCACAATAAAATAAGATTAGGGTTCACATAAAACAAAACCTGAGGTTGCCTCATTTGAGGCATGGCAAGCAAGGAAGACCGAGTCCCGGCTGTCTAGGCGGGGCCTTGTGGCCTTCCAAGGTAGTTTGAGGCGATGGCACCCCTTGGAGCTGAGCTTATGCTTAGTCGCGAATCCGGCTCCAAGAGGTGGGGAAATCGAAGGAGACCTTACTGTATTGCCAGAAAAAGAAAAGTAATGTGTTGTGAGAGTAGTGGTTCCCAAACTTTTCCGGTCAGACTCCCTTTCCGAGTCGCGGCGCCCTTTTTCAATTAACATTTTTCCATGGCGTCCTACTCTTAGTAAAATTATGACTATTCGTAAGTAAGAGATAAAAATAAATAAAACTCGTGTATCATCATTATTTTTTTTTATTTTATTAACATTAAATTAATAATTATAAATCTCTTGGTTCAATTAATTATGAAGCTTTTACAATATTTTCCGGCGCACCTGTGAAGAGGCCGCGGCGCACAGTTTGGGAATTACTGTGTAAAAGGATCCAGTAACACTGTGAACTAAAAACTATTAAATTAAAGAACTACGTAGGATTATGATCTTTATCTCATGCATATATTTTTCTCACGCTACCTTGTTTTTTTTTTTTTTTTTTGAAAAAAATAAGCTAATTAATGGAATAATGCTTAAGTAACTTCAGTTAATTGGTTTTGTAGTGTAAATCAATTCGATGATTAAAAAAACAATACTCTAGTTGATTGCATCACATTCTTTGTAACATATGAATTAACTGTGCTAGTGACATTTTAATGTAGGCGTTGGCTGATCAAACAAATATTATTCTTTAATAGCGACGTTTACAAGAGCTTTGTTAAAATGATGTAACATATACTATAATCGTACTATATTTTTACCGATTATTTTTTTAAAGGTTAATAAAATCTTTAAAAAACTTAAGCTTAATAACGGTAAATCATTTAGGCTGATTTATTTGTTCCCGTAATCTGGTTTTTGTTCCTACTAAGTGACACGTTTAGTTGAGATTATTGTTTAAATAAAGATGACTTGAATTACTGTTTATTTTTAAAAAAAATCTAATGTGGATACCACATGACTTCCTTGTACGCCTATTAAATACATATACACATTTAAAAAAAATGAAAAGTACATAAAATTTTATTTCATTAATAACTTCTGATATTTTTTCATATTTTTTTTTTTTTATTCTTATTGAATTATTATTATTTATCGTAACATTTTTTTTTTACAGCCAGAGATTAATAATTATTAATAAATCAATATATTTAAATTATAAAAAAAACGTTAAAAAAAAAGGAGATGAAGTCTGATTCAAATCGATGTGCCTTCCCCTTGTAAGATCCAAATATTTTATTAATTAAACTTTTATTTGGCTGTAACTCTGGAACCAATAAAAATAAGTACCACTTATCATATATCGTTGAAACGCTCTCAATCAGGGCTTATTATTGCAGTTAACAAAAAGTTCAAAATCCAGATTTTTTTGGATTTTGGGCTTTTGTGAACACGTTTATTCGATTGCAGTCAAAAGGTGAGGTGCATAACTAGATGTTACAACAGACCTAAAGCTAAAATTACTACGCTAATAGTCTTTGAGTTATTCGAGATACGTAGGTATGTGCGTACATACGTCATGCCAAACTAGTCAAAATGGATTCAGGGATGATCAAAATGGATATTCTGTTGAAATTTGAAGACCGAATTTTTCGCGATCGCAACACTTCTGTTACTTCGTACAAGGAAATAAAAATTCAATTCGCGTAAGCCGTGGGAATGTTTACATTTCATATCGCATATTGTTTATCATTTCCAAGTATATTTATTTTTATTATTACAAAAATACGTCATTCTTTTTAATATGTATATGTATGTATTTATTTATAAATCAGTTGACGGTTTTCGACAATTAATTGTGGTTAATGATTAATTATAATATTCTGATTCGTACAGAAAATTTTAATTTTTTTTTCTTTCCTTTACCTTTAAACCTCCTTAATCGATATATTTATACTTTGTTATACTTTAGATATCATGTAGGGTGTGGCAATGGTGTGATAAACTGCCGTTAACTAAATAGAAAAATTTTATGGTGAATAATACGTAATTATAAACTCCCGTAAGAATTCACGCTGTAAACTACTCCGTGGTTTCAACTAAACGTATCATTAATTATACTTACAATTTTTTTTTAGCTTGCTGATATCACCATATAAGCTTGGAACTTGTGCCTGGAATATGGAAAATAGAATTTTGTAGCGTATGAAAAATGTCACGCCGGACCGGGATTCGAACCCGGAACCTCCGGGTTATTAATTTTTTTTTTAATGAAGGAAGATGAATTATCCTTTTTACTACTTTTTAACTTTACTAGAATTATACACGTTTTAAACATATTTTTAAGGGAAAATTTAATAAATATAAATAATAATGAGATAAAATATCTTGAGTCGATAATTCACACAAGAAAATGATTAGTTGGCGAATTTTTTTATAATCACCATTTCGTAGTACCAAGTTTATGTGATTATGTGATCTTTTTTCTTTTACCGCTGCAGTTAAGATAGAAAAGTTAATTAAATTTTTTTTTGCATATTTCTTCTTTATTTTCGAATAATTTTATTTTAATTAAAAAAAATTAAATTACGAATTAAAATAAATATTTCTTGGAAAATATACATTTACTGACCATTAGTGTCCAAAAACAACAACAAAATATGGCGAGAACAATAAGAAAAATTAGGCAGTTAATAGAAAATATTATTTAGCGTGCTTCAAAGAGGTGTAAAGTCAAGTTGTATAAAAATTGAGTCAAAGGGATATTTAAAATAAAAAGTGTCTTCATTATTTTTAAGAAAATTTTCAGTAATGAATTTTGCATATATTGATAGAAAAAATATTATGAATAAACAACTGCGCTTTTGATTGTTACTATTACTATGAAGCTAATTTTTATGATTCTCTCTCACACCTCCGAAGATACAGATAGCATGTCTAGTATAAATACATCATAGTTTATAAGTAATCAAGTAGTTGCTAGTGACGTTTTAGTATAAGCAAAAAAAAAAAAAAAAAAAAAAAAAGAAAAAAAAACATTTTTGTTACACCAGTTAATAACTTGACTTTTAGAATGCATTTTAATAAAAAATTTCTATTTATCTAAATTACACATTAAATCTATTAATGTATAAAAATATTATTGTACCTTACTTCCAATGCTACTGTATAATTTTAGAACCGTTTTAATTAGTTACAAATTAATAAACTACAGTTATAAAATATACGAAGAGGATATACCTGAATATACGTAGAATACACGAAGAGAATATGCCTGATTGAACACGTACATCAGATATGCTTTTACAAAAATATTTTTTGAATTTAACTTTTTCATTAATTTTAATGTTTTTTTATTCATAAAAGTAAATAAATAAAACTTAAAAGAAAATAATAACAGTGATAAGAGATTTCTTAAAATGTATGAATTAATACAAATTTTAATATGAAATACCGGAAAATAAAAAGTTATAAAAACGTTAAAAAATGTGAAATTCTTCGTTTTTGTAGAAAAAAAAAAATTTTGTAAAATTCTTTTCTTTTATTCTCAATTTAGTATCGTAGTATCAATCAATGGTTACATTACCCAGACGGCTATTCGAATTGAAGTAGATTCATCGCCTCACTTTTCACCAACGTGAATATCTCTCTTATCTTTCGCTATCTCATTGGTTCACAATATTTCAAGCTCTTTCTTTACTCTCCTAAGCTTGTATTTTCCTCACTGTCGTTTTCTTTCTGGTTTTACCACATACGGGTTTTTTACATCATTCTTTCTTCTTTCCTCTTTGTCATTGCATTCTTTATTGTTACTATCACATCCATTTCCTTGAAAAGTTCGTGTATTTCCATATTTTTTCTTAGTTATTGCACATTTTCTAGTATTGTTCTAAAATATTTCAACAAAGTTAATACTGGAAAATAATCAACCCTTTTTCCAAATCTACTTTACTTCATGCTCATTTTTTATTTTTATTTTTAAGCTCATTTTTTTGTGGGATTAGGCGGGTGAAATTCAGCGGGATTTTTTACGATCGAATGTCTCTCCTGACTCCAAACTAAGCGAGGAATGAAATATATGAATGTATCCTCTACCTCACCAGGATTTGAACCTTCCACATGAAAAATCGAGATGCGGACCTGTGATTTTTATTTTCCAATTTCCCAGAAATGTAGTTAATAACGGTTTTATAAAATTACTTTTGTAAAATTATATGTCCTTCCCCCAAGATAAAATCATTATTTAGACCAATTATTTGAAACCAATTTTAATTATTTTTAAACACATTTTAGTTATTTTAATACAAAACCGCTATTTTAAATTAGTACATCTTTGAATTATTTAGTTTTTTGTAAATTTTAGATAGCATAGAAGCTTATATGTTTATTGTGTAATAAGGTAGAAGAAGGTCACATGTTCTAAAAGGAAATCTTAATGGAGGAAATGAAATGTCATTATCTCACATTATATGAACTATTTTAATAATACAAAAATGTCCTTTTGACTTTCAGAAATATGTTTCATATGTAAAATTACAATGGTAAATAGTTTGTGAATTTAAATCTTGAAAAAGAAATTTTGGAAAGAAATGAAAAGTTAAATAATAAACACGTGATATAATTAATGTTACAGACTACCAATCATCAATGTTACAGACTACCAAATTATCATCAATTACTGGTGGTAATTTAAATACAATTGGCATTGTGAAAATGAAGCTAATATTTTAACTTTTTCTTCTTCTACCTACAGAGATTAGGTTGTCTAGACCTGTTCAAATACCCATAATTTCCTCGGTCTCCCCACATCTCTTCTTCCCACAGGATGATAAGCTAGGATAGCTGATGGTATGCTCTCTTGCGTCATCCTACTCCTAAGTGGTTGTACCACCTTTGTCTTTTTTGTTTTATTCTATAAAGGTTGTACTGAAAGCTCTCTTCTTATATCTCATTCCTGATCCTGTCTTCCGTGTGCATCCGTATAGACTACGTAAATACCTCATCTCCGCTGCCTGATTTCTGCTATCCAGAAATCATTTTTGGTGAGTGCCCATGATTCGCCCGCATAATAGAACGAGAACGACTATCGTGTTATAAAATCGTGCATCTGTCTGCGTTTTATTTTTCTGGTGCATGAATTTTTTAATAATGTATATAATATTACAGTATGTAACATATTTTGAATTATTTATCCTTTCTATTTGAGTTTAAATTATTTCTTTATCAATAAATTTTTTTAATATTATTTCCACTAAATGCTTACTTTAATAAAGAAGTTTAAAGATTTTTTTTTAATTTTTTTTCATTTAACATCCTGACTCCGTAACAGAAGACACCTGGGTTGTGACAATCCCGGTCGCCACACCTACCCCTCCATTCATAGCCCTGTTGGGCTTTACCGGAGGTAGTCTTCTGGACCCTCTAAGCATTATAATATCATAACCATCAGTTTGGCCTCTGTCAGTATGCCATCAAAGCAAATGCCTCGGGAGACATTTCCATCTGTGTATTTACATAATTTACTAACGTCTTAGTATAGCTTCTTCCAACCTCGACCACCTTTAAAATCCTCAACTATCAAATTAACCTATTCGCAAAAGCGCAATCCCCGCGCCTTCCTCTAACATCCAAGGTTTCACACAAAACCTATTCCCATATCTAACTTCAATTAGACTATGCACTTAAATTATTATTTGACTGAGTATTTTAAATACCAAAAATGCTTTTCTCATACCAACAAACAAGTGTTGATCGCAACAACGAAAATTTTGTCTTACAATTCAACATTCAAAATTCTTCTTTATTTACTCAAAAACCAAGAAACAGATTCATAAATTGGATAAAATTCTAATGAAAATATACCCTATCTCTCTCTGCTTTAGTCCGCTATCTGGAGCGAGGTGAATGCTTATACCCTTCCACACCGCGCACAATCACAGAGTTCTCAATACATCCATTCGCATCCTAACAGCAAATTCTCAGCTAACCGGAGCTCGATGCCAAAACGCCTCCCTAATGAATCGATGTGGTCTAAATTTAGATGTCCGTTTTGATTTTTAAACAATCAACATCAGTGCATACAAAGAAAAATTAACAAAAGAATATGTTAATGCAAAATCGTTTGAATAAAAATTTAATATATATTATTGAAATATTTACAACCAGCCGGTTAGGACTCCGCTTCTCTCGTTCTTCGGATAGAGAGAAGCGAGTCATGGGTAGACCCTCGACGGGGATGAGCCCTGGCTTGATTCTCTAGTACTCTGGTTAGACGAAGTCCCGTCTAGTCAGGGGTTTCGTCCCCTGGACACCGAACGTGTTCGTTATCCTCATGGTTGTTAGAATATTACTGTAAAATAACAATCAAAGCCTGAAAAGCTTGCTTTCCTCCAATATTTCCTTCGTCGTAAAAGTTCTGATAAGGTCCTGCTGTAGATGAAGCTACTGCTCGAATCTGGGCGTAGCGCTCACGGTCAGTAACTAACAGAGAATCACGCATTTTTGTTGTTTCACAGAACCGAATTATTCATTTAGCAAAATTGGAATAATAAGAAAGGTTACTTCTCTTTCTTGAAGGTACTTTTTTTTAACTTTTGACCAGCCAATATCGACAGCCAAAATAAACAATCAATATCCAAAAAAATGTTAAATGCGCTTATTTAAGCTAATTACGATAATAATAATAATTAATAATAAACTAATAAAATTTAAATATTATACTGTTCTCCATTAAATAGAAAAGAAAAAAAAAAGAAAAAAATTTTTTTACATCATTATATTTCTGTTACCATGTTAACAGAAATATTATGGTACCAACTATTAATCTGTGTTACCATGAGTGAGTTACCAAAAGTGAATGAATATATTTAATATCTTAATATCCATTAGCAATATCTTGATAATTCTAATTGAAGATAATGACCAAGCCTTTAAGGTATAAATCTGCAAAGTTTTATTAAAATCTGTCCAGTAATAGTTTCGAAATGCGCGCGCATAGATGATACTAGTAATCATTTTATTATATGTATAGATAGATAATGTATTAAATATAAATGAAAAAATAAACCTGCAAAACAATACAATTATATTATTTCTATTAGCTATTATTAAAATAATAAATAAATAAAAGCAACTTAATAAACAATGTTATTCAAAAGTACAAGTTAAAGTTAAAACTGCAGACACGTGCAGACATATAATACACTGCATTTAAATTGTTTATTTTCTGTCTGGACTGTATAAAATATTGTTGTATCACTTTGTAGTGAACAATTGATTTTATTTTTTATTATTGTTTTTATAACTGATGCTGATTTTTAAACAGTCGAAATGCGTATCTATTTTTAGACTTCAATAATGTTTGGCATATCTCTTTCTTTGTGAAAATATTTAACCAATGAATAATTTCTATTCAAAAGTGCTATCAAATAAAATCTGTACATATTTGATTTATACATATCTTTATATATAAAGAAGGTGTATATATAAATAAATATATATATATATATATATATATATATACACATATAGAAAATAGGTATATAATACCTATAATAGAAAAAAAAAAAATATATATATATACACCCTTTTTTTTTGTTTTCAATTATTTGACTGGTTTCATGCAGCTCTCCAAGATTCCCTATCTAATGGGTATTTCTTTCATTTCAGTGCACCCCCTACATCCTGCATCCCTAATAATTTGATTTACATATTCCAAACGTTGCCTGTCTGCATAATTTTTCTCATTTACCTTTCCCTCCAATATCAAAGCGACTATTCCAGGATGCCTTAAGATGTGGTCTATAAGTCTGTCTCTTCTTTTAACTATATTTTCCAAATGTTTGTTCATTTTGCCGCAACACCTCTTCATATATCACTTTATCCACTCATCTGATTTTTGGCATTTTCCTCTATTACCACATTTCAAAAGCTTCTAATCTTTTCTTCTCAGGTACTCCGATCGTCCAAGTTTCACTTCTATATAAAGCTATGCTCCAAACATATACTTTCAAAAATGTTTTCCTGATGTTTATATTAATTTTTGATGTAAGCAAATTATATTTCTGACTGAAAGCACGTTTTGCTTCTGCTAATCGGCATTATTTTATCATTCCTACTTCGTTCATCTTTAGTAATTCTGCTTCCCAAATAACAGAATTCTTCTACGTCCATAATCCTTTCTCTTCCTATTTTTATATGCAGTGGTCCATCTACATTATTTCTAGTACATTTCATTACTTTCGATTTGTTCTTGTTTATTTCATGTGGTAGTTTATGCGTAGGACTTCACCATGATACTCACTGTTTCTTCTAAATCTTTTTTGCTCTCAGCTAGAAGTACTATATCATCAGCAAATCGTAGCATCTTTATTTGTTCACCTTGCACTGTTACTCCGGATCTAAATTGTTCTCTTATATCATTAACTGCTAGTTCTATGTAAAGATTAAAAAGTAACGGGGATAGGGAACATCCTTGTCGGATTCCCTTTTTATTACGGCTTCTTTCTTATGTTCTTCGATTATTACTGTTGCAGTTGGGTTCCTGTAAATGTTAGCAATTTTTCTTCTATCTCTATACATGAACCCTAATTTTTTTAAAAATGCTGTACATTTTATTCCAGTGTACATTATCAAATGCCTTTTCTAAGTTTATAAATGCTAAGTATGTTGGTTTGTTTTTTTAATTTTCTTTCTACTATTAATCTGAGCGCTAAAATTGCTTCCTTTGTCCCTATACTTTTTTTGAAACCAAACTGGTCTTCACCTAACACTTCTTCCACTCTCCTCTCAATTCTTCTGTACAGAATTCTAGTTAAGATTTTTGATGCGTGAGTAGTTAAGCTCTGCATTCTTCACATTTATCTATTCCTACTTTCTTTGGTATCATGACAATAACACTCTTTTTGAAGTCTCACGGAACTTCCCCTTTTCCGTAAATATTACACACCAGTCTGTATAATCTATCTATTGCTTCCTCACCTCCACTGTGTAGTAATTCTGCAGGTATCCCGTCTATCCCAGGAGTTTCTGTCATTCAAATATTTTAATGCTCTCTTAAATTCAGATCTCAGTATTGTATCTCCCTTTTCATCCTCTTCGACTTCCTATATATATATATATTATATAATATAAGAAAGACTATAATATATATATATACGAGTATATTTAATTAATTAGTCTAATATCACTAAAATATACATTATTTTTTGCTTATTTATAAATTAATAAAATTGTTTTCTTTCATAAATAACTTACGGTTTTGATGTAAATACTATATATATATTTATATATAAATTTTCTTTTAAGGTATTTCTTTAAACGCGCAAAATAAATTTCTTATAACGTTATATTAAAAACGTGCTTTGTTATAGTCGTACGGATGTTATATGTTTTTTTTATTTCTGCTTGAGAATGCGGATTTATTGGTAGAGGCATCTACGTACTTTGTGCGTGGGCAGCTGACGTCATTCCCTCTTTTGTGTACCCCATACCAACAGTTGGGAGTGATACTTGCATTCTCTTATCATATATCCCTTCTGTAACTGCCTTCGTTAAATTAATTGACATATACCTGCAAAAAAACAAGTATATACCAACCAATCTACCTTTTACTGAGATACGCAAAAAACAACTCAGTTGACAGCTAATTAATATTTGTATACAATATTGTATTTTATATTTAAGTCTTTTCACTGATAATATAGTATTTAATAATTGAATCTAATTTTCATTAATATTGATAATAAATTGCTACCTTTGTAACCTATTAAAAAATTACGTAAATTAATTATGCTATTAGTTATAATTTATGTATTAATAATTTCAGTTTTCTCTATAAAATAAATCTTTTACTTATATCGGTACATTATTTACACATTAGTTACATCACATCAGAAGTAAGTAGGTGAGCTACTCAGCAGGCAGAAAAAGGAACTGATACACCGTTTGGCTGGGAAACTATGGTAATACTTTGATCGGTGCAGCGTCATAAAATTCATAATTAATAAGAATTAAAATATAATGTATACGAGTGTGTTACATAATATTTTATATTACATAACGTATATATAATATACAGAGTGATTCAGGAGGAAAGGGAAATAATTTTGGAAATAATTCTAGAGCTTGAAATAAGGAAAAAGTTCATAAAAAAGATATATCCGAAAACACTTTGTTATCGAGTTACTGCTACTGAAAAATTTCGCCCGGATTTTAATTTCCCGTGAAATGAGGTCCCACTGTATTTTTAACCTATAATGCAAGGGGTGTAAACTTGATGATTTCTTATGTTTTGTGAACTGAAAAATGGAATAAAACAGGTCTCAGAACTGTAACTTCCGTAGTTTTCATGATATCCAACGTAAAACAGAAAAATTAGGTGATAAAAAGACATTATTTTAGGTTTAAAGTACAATAATTTTGTTAAATAAAAATAAATAGCCCACCGGATTGGTCTAGTGTGTTAACTCGTCGCAAATCAGTTGTTTAACAGCTGATTTTTGATGTCGAAAGTTCTGAGGTTCGAATCCTGATGCTTGCTTTTACACGGATTTGAATATTAAACAGTGGATATCGATATACTTTAGTAGTTGGTTCAATTAATCACACGTCTCAGGAATCGTCGGCTTGAGTGTACAAGAACAAACCTCATTTACATGGGCCTATCACATTTGGGCCTTTGTGGTGGAGGGGTTGGTTTCTGATTTTTTACTAGTTGAACAGATTGCTACGTATACATTAGGAAAATAAATAAAAAATAAATGGAAAGTGTACCATTCTCACAAAGATTATTAAAAATTTTACATAATACTTTAGGTTCACCTGTTTTTAATTTTGCAGATTCATAATATTTTATTTTTTTATAATAAAAGTTGACTTCTTTGTTTTTCAGACTTTATTACATCAATTTTCTCAGAATTACATTCTCTACAAGTTTTAACAAAGCTATTGAACTTCATACCTACAAAAACGTTTTTTAGTCACCAAATGTTTCTGTTTTACATTACATATCATGAAAACTATGGAAGATTCAGTTCTTGGACCTGTTTTATTCAATTTTTCAGGTCACAAAACATAAGAAACTACGAAGTTTACACCCCTTACATAACACATTTCAGTGAGCGCTCATTTCACCGGGTGAATAGAAATTCGGGTGAAAGTTTTCGGTAGCTCTTCTTTTCTTTTTTTCCTCGGAACCACCTAACCCACCGGGTTGGTCTAGTGGTGAACTCGTCTTCCCAAATCAGATGATTTAGAAACCGAGAGTTCCAGCGTTCAAGTCCTAGTAAAGTCAGTTATTTTTACACGGATTTGAATACCAGATCGTGGATATCGGTGTTCTTTGGTGGTTGGGTTTCAATTAACCACACATCTCAGGAACGGTTAAACTGAGACTGTACAAGACTACACTTCATTTACACTTATACATATCATACTCATTCATCCTCTGAAGTATTATCTGAAAGATAATTAACGGAGGCTAAACAGGAAAAGAAAAAGCCTTGGAACCACCGTAAGATATTACTTAGAGGATGAAATGTATGAATGTAAATGAAGTATAGTCATGTACAGTCCCAGGTTAAAAATTCCTTATATGTGTGGTTAACTGAAACCCAACCACCAAAGAACACCGGTATCCACAATTTAGTTTTTGGTAGCTGTAACTCAATAAAGCGTTTTCAGACTATATTTTTATGAACCTTTTTCCTTATTTCAAGCTTTATAATTTGTTCCAAAATTATTTCCTTTTCTTCCTGATCACTTTCAATATATAGTACATACTTTGTTCACATATGTTTATTTCGAAGCGGTCTACGCAGGGATCACGCAAATATCTTCTTTTTTTTACTTTTTTTTTTTTTCCATATTTCCTTCATTTTGTCGAAGTGCACCCGTTTTTCTTCTTCTATTCATTTTTGCTGATGCTTTTCTTCCTTTATTCACAAGTATCATAAATTATTTCTCTAATTTCATTCCAATTTAAACACTTCTCATTTATCCTTAGGTTTTGAAGTTTCTCTTTCACCTGCTTTAAGAATCCTGTTTGGCCTTTTAATTTTCAAAGTTTTACGAAAACTTATTTATTTTGTCTATTTCAATTCAGTCTAATCATGGTCCAAAGGAATTTTAATCATTTTTTTCTAATTGCGGTTTTCAAATCTTCTTGACTTTTATAAATATCCTTTTATATTTTTAGTCTGTACCCTTCTTATGTTTTTCTGGAACGGTATATTCTCCTTAGGATTTTTCTTTCGATTTTGAAATTTTCTAGGCTAATCAGATTTGCTTATTTAATTCTATATAAAACTGGTCTGACTAAAGTATTTAAATATTTCAATTTTGTGTTTTGTTGTAAATATATATATTATAATAAGAAGACATATGTTATATAAATATATTAATAATTCAAAAATATTTAGATTATGTGAAAGTATTACCTTAATAATATCGGTATAAAAAAAAATTAGCAGAGATTAATGGAAATTATTTGAGCACATTAATTTGTACTCGTTATAGAGGAGGTACAAAATTCATGTTTTCTCTTCATCGACGTCTTTCACTAATTAGGTACTTTCTCTATTATTAAAAAATGCTTCGACTTCGGGATCTTCCTTCTTTCTCCTTCCGCTTTTTTTTAAAACTCATCTGTCGTATAATATTTGTTATTTAAAAGAAAACTTTTAATAATTTACTTTTAAATGAATTTCAGGGAAAATATTTTAGATACGTGGTTAATTTATTTAAAATGTCTACAAAGTCATAATAATATCCTAATTTTTATTGATGTCATACGAACAGATTAAATTCGACGATGATTCTTAAATAATTAAGTCATAAGATGATGTTATTGTCAGTTCTTTATCATATTTGAATATAATTTTGTATGTATGAATTGAATGTTTAATAATGTACTTGTAATATTAAATGAATTATTTATATATTATTAAATGTTTGGACTTGCTTAAATAATTTTGCTGTTGCCGCTGCATCGTCAGGGGCCGAATGTATCCGAAAGGAGTCGTGTGAACTGTCAGGAGTCGAATGCATCCGAAAGGAGCCGAGCGACGTGTAAGGAGTCGCTGGATCATCAGCAGCCGAATGCATACGAAAGGAGCCGAGTGTACTGTAAATATCCGAATGAATCCGACCGAAGCCGGAGATATGTAAATTTAGTAATGCTATTATATACATTAAAGCTCCAACATTTAAACGTAGTAACAAAATACAAATATGTATAGAGTATTTAAAAATTAAAGAAACTTAAGTCCGAACAGATATGTATGTGGAAATAATTCTTTTATTTAGTTGTATATGTAAAGCATTTTTTAAGAATAAATTCTTTTATTGCTTCTTCGTACTACAAGAAGTATTGATATCTCGAAAAATCTCGGTTTTTAGATTTCAACAGAATTATCTATTTTGATAATCTCTGAATCCATTTTGACTAGTTTCGGCGTGAAGTCTGTAGTATGTACGTATGTATCTCGCGTAACTCAAACGATTAATCGTAGGATGTTCAAATTTTGGATTTAGAACTGTTGTAACATCTAGTTGTGCACCTTCTCTTTTGATTCAATTGACTGTACAAAAAGTGTCCAAAAAAGCCCAAAATCCAAAACAAATGGATTTTTTACTTTTTCTTAACTGCATTAATAAGCCCTCGTTGAGAGCTTTTCAACGATATATCATAAGTGGTACTTATTTTCATTTGTTCCAATGTTATAGACAAATAAAATTTTAATTAATGAAATATCTTATAAGGGGAAGGCACATCAGTTCGAATCAGACGTCATCTCCTTTTTTTTAAATTTAAATATATTGATTATTAATAATTACTAACCTCTGATTGTAAAAAAAATGTACGATAAATAATAATTCAATAATAACAATAAAAATAGGAAAAAATCAAAATTTATTAATGAAATAAAATTTGGTGAACCTTTCTTAAAAAAATAAAATATGTATACAAGGAAGTCATGTGGTGTCCACATCAAATTTTTATAATAATTTTACTTCATGTTATTTACATTAATGTTTAATTTACCATATTTTTTTGTGCCAATTGGGTTTTAACAATGAGTGATTATTCTGTTGTGAAACATAAGCCGGGACAACCCTTAAGTAGCTTCGAAAAAAAAACATCAGCAACGTATATATATATATATATAACTTTAAAACAAGATAATCTTGAATCTGCAGTCAGATACATTGCTCGGAAAGCAAGTAGTTTTACAGTTCTTAGCGAAAGAACAATTTATGATATAATAAAAAAACACAAAATTGATGGTAAAATTGTTAGCCTAAAAATAAACTCGAAAGCATGTGAAAACGTGATTGAAAATTTGGATGATTTTACTTAAACCGCTAACAGAAAAAAGTTCATTCGTTTTATTTTAATAACAAGCTTCCTAATATGAAAAAAAAAGTTAAATACCTAATATCGATTCTGTACTGCCGAATGTTTCTAGAAGCACATTACATCGTGTTTTAAAATCAGTGAATTTTCGTTTGATGTCCAGGAAGAATAATTGTTCATTAATTGATCGAGAACATATTAATACATGGCGTAGGGAATATTTAAGAGAAATTAAGCGATTTCGTGAAAATGGTAAGTCAACTTATTATATAGATGAAAATTGGGTTAAAAAGGGACATGGATAAATAAATAAAGAACGCAAAAGATGCTTTTATGAAAGGTTTGTGAACTGGGTTAAAAACCCCGCTGGTAAAGGTAAACGATTAGTAATAACGCACGTCGGAAGTGAAAATAGGTTTTTGAACGGTTTATAGGTATCAGATCTTTTCAAGAGTATCTGAATGAAATGAATGAAGAAAATTTTATTTAAAAAAATTGTCGAAATTCTTGTTGAAGGTTTCGTCACGGTAACGGATAATGCGCCATACCCCTTGCCATGAAAGTAGAAAGAATTCCAAACCCTTCGACCCGAAATCGGAAATTGCTGAATGTTTAAAATTGCGTATACCGAAGACACGTTAAAAGTCTTAAAAATAGTAAAATCAGTTAAACAAAAATATATTCATCGTCAAATAGATGAAATAATATAATCAAAAAATTGTGATGTGTCGCGTCTTCCTCCATGCAATTGCAATTTTAACCCGATAAAATTGATATCTCAATGTAGTCTTTGACATAAGTCAAAGACTACATTGAGATATCACTACATTAAGTTAAGTGATGTAAAAGATTTACTGACAAGGTGTTAGTAAAGTAGATGCAAGTGCTTGGAAAAATCGCATTCAATATGTAATTAAAAAATTAAAAAAACTTGGGAAGCGAGCACAGTTTATTTCAAAATATTATTGAAGATTTAGTGATAAATTTGAGAAATGGTGACAATTGTTCAATAGACAGTAGTTTATCAGGTAAAAAATGCATTGAGGTAACAAATATTTTTTCTGTTTTATTTGATGAAATTTTAGCACAGCGTAACGGAATTTTTATTTTTAAGGTAAATATATCATTTTTTTTTTCACAATTTTCAAATTTTTTTTATAAAAAGTTATTTGTACTTGTTTTTTATGTTAAAAGTAAAGAGAAGTGTTTTTTTCTCAAATGGATTGCGCTAAATTAAATTAGAATCATCATACTGTTATGTTTTGGTTTGCTGCACGCTCTCGTGAAAAAAATTATAGGTCCGATCTATGGAATGCAAGGAAGGATTACCATCTACAAAGTCTGGTTGGATATAAATTGATTATCTATTGTTTCTTTCTTTCATTCCACGGTAACTCAAGCCTACACCTAATTACAAATCACTTTTTAGTGGTAAGAAGTTAATGTTATAGCGTATGAAAAATTACTAAGTCTGACCGGGGATAAGACCCATAACCTTCAGGGACGACTTCACCATAGTCTGATGTTCTTTTCGATTTCGATAATATTCTACATACGTAATTTCCTAACTCAAAAAAAATATATAGCTGTATCAGGTGATGGAATGGTCAGCGTAATCTGATTATCTGTGTAATCTACAATTACGTTATCGGCATAATAAATAATTAATTATGTTTTGATCCTTTCCGGTTTCTTTTGTCGAATAGATTTTTTCCAAAATTTTTGTTGAATTTTTTTTAGCTATTTACAGTTTTTCAATTTCGTTGTCATGAAATATATATCATTATGTGTTTAATTTTAAAAGGTCGAGTAAAAATATCTAAACAGTTCAATCAACAAATATAATTTTTAAAAATCAATCTTTCTCTACAAATAGTTGGCAAAAAATTTATTCTTTTCGTTATCGAGTTTTTTTAATTGTTATCAGTCAGTTTATTGAGAAATTTAATTAGAAAGATGTGACTTGCATAGTAACGGTGATATGTAGTATAAACATAACATTCTCGCATAGCATTGTATGTTATATTCTGTTCAATCGAGTTTTTGATTATTGTTTTATATGTCTTTTATCTTTTATACTGGTAAAGAATTTCTGATTAGATTTATTTAATAAAAAATATTGATTTGTAAAGAAATAGATAACCTAATTCGGGAGTTGCATTTTCGGAAAAGTAGAATTTCAGAATTTTTTCATTCACGATAAAAAGTAGGTTGGAAAGTTTGATTCGGGAAAACGTTTGGTAACCATTTTGATCTGAATAAAATATTAATGTTAGCTATATTTATTTAATTTATAAAAATTACCAACAGATTCAAATTTAAAAAAAAATTGACGTAATAGAGCTCTGTTGGCACTACTGCAACCAATTCTTTCCACTAATTTTGAGTTTTTTAGCTATCCCAAAATCGTATGTAGACTGAAAATTACTAATGCAGAATAAATAATATCTGTTCTAAAAGGTATTCAGCATTATATACGAGTATTATTCAGTCTGCAAAATATTATAGTAGGTATTCACTCCGTACAATGTATTCAGCATTAATATGCCTTGAATAGTAGCACCTCGGCCTTTCAACCGGAGGTCCCGGGTTTGAATCCCAATCAGGCATAGCTTTTTTCATAATGTACAGTTTCATTTCCATACCCCTGTGTTTAAATTTCATAATCTTCTGTGATTAGTTAATTCATAAATAAAAGAATAATCAACAGTTAAAATATTTTGAAGAATAATAATTGATAATACTCGTAAATAAGTATGTTGTTAAAAGCTAGAAAAAATCCAACAAAATGTTATCTCATCATCTATTTGTTCACAGGAAGGAATAAACTTATTCTACTCTGTAACGAACAATTTTAGCATTAATGAATAACAAAAAATTGCTTAATAAGTAAACTAAATAAGTTAAAAGTTACTTATAAACAATTAGGATGTTAAAATTTAAAAAAAAATCGATTCTTAGTACTTGCAATACAGTGCATTTCTTTTACCAAATATTTCATTTCTACAATAAAAACACATGGTGCGTTGGTTTGTTTACAGTATGCTCTCACATTTTTATTTTGGTTGCTATTGGCGCAGAGCGGATCACGTGTGCACCGGGCGGTTCTACGTAGCCGTTTTTTGAGTACTACCATCTAGCGGAAAAAATTGAACTAAATTGAACTGACATACTTGTCCTGCATGGATTATGCGACACAACAGTAATTCCGCACACACATTTGAGAATACACAAATAAGAAAGATATAAACCTTACTCTGTCAGTGACTTACGTAGAAGAAGCCTTATCTTAAAACTATAACATTATTATGAAATATAATATTTACAAAAGTAAACCTATTAATAGAAACTAAGAAATCTGTAACAGTAAATGATTCTATAAGTCAACTAAGTACTACTAGACCTGTATCATGACAATCACTTAACGATTGTCATGATACATCTATATGACCGTATATTTTATGGATAAATTAGATCGCAACCCTAACTGACTGATTGTTGACCTAGATCTACCAGAGCTGCCAAACAGTTCTAACCTTGTATGAAAACTGGAACGATGCTGAATAGAGATTCTAGTTAGTTAAAAAGGAATATCTAAATAAAATGAACTATTGTTTATCTAAATTAATCAATCTTTAATTCTCGTTGGAGTACTGACGAAAAGCAGTTAACGATAGTAGTTAACTGCAATAAAAAAAGGAAAAAAGTAGTGTACAAGAAAAAAAAGATCTCTTTAATTTCCAGCATTTGTAGTTGAATTTATTTTTATTAATTTTTATATTTATTAGATTATTATGTGATCTATAAATCTATTTTTTTAATTTAAAATAAAAGAATCATGATTTCGCATCTTTAGTAAAATAAATTTCATTTGTTTGGTAAATTAAAAAAAAAAATAAAAATATTTGTTTCTCCAATCTGTTGGAATACCACGACTAAAATGTAACCTTAATAAAATGTTAAATTATAATGCTTAATGTAGTCTTTTTAATTTTCATTTTATTTGAAAAATAATGAATTCTGCACCAGGAAAAAATCAACTGATAAAAATATTTATTTACATATACCCTTTTGTTTTTAAGTACCATTCCTAAAAATATTTTTTTAAAGCGTATATTACTGTTATCTGTTTAAATTTATAAAGAATACCGACAGATATTTAATTTACGATTTGTTTGTTTAATTTTAACGAATTATAAATATTCTATTCTTTTATTCTTAACTGAATTTAATTAAACGGTAATGTGGTAGCCGTTAAAAATTGATGAGGTTTACTACATTTAAGCTTTCATTATAATGTTAATAAAAAATGTTTTATTCTCTACAAGCTTATCTGATCAGAAAATTAATAATGACAATAATGCTAATTAAATATAACAAAATTAATTATTATTCATAAAATAAAATCGATTTATTATTATTTCGTAAAATGATTTTAATTTTAATTATATTACTATATTAGTTGTATATAAATATTAAATTACGGTACTCTGTATAATTTTTACGAGTATTTAATTTTTTAAATCCTTTATTTCAAGTTTTTAATACTCCATTTATTGAAATTAAAACAAGTTTTTAAATTTTTATTTCGGGTTGGAGAATACGATGTCTATCAAGATCTACCTGAATGTAATTTTATTTTCGTAAAATTCTTTTACACTATCATTCGTGAGTTTTAAATGAATCGTTAAAATGTTTTTTTTTCTTTTTTTCTGAAAATCAAATCAAATGTTAGGAGTTATGGGAAAAAATACAATTTACAACTCAAAAAATATTACCTTTTTTTCTTTTTTGTGATTTAGTAACAAAGAAAATGGAAATGTAAATCGATAAATAGGTCAGGAAAATTATGCAGAAGAATAATCTGGGGTTTTAGTACATAGTTTATTGATACATATCAAAGAGAACATTTGTAAAGATGGGATTTATGTTATTCATATATCCACAGATGGATGCGAATTCTTTTAATTGTCAAATTATTATTCTTTAAGCCCTGTAGAATACAAATTAAGTTATTATTATCGTTTTTATCAATCACCAGTAGGTGATGTAAATAATTTCATAAATAAACATTTGAATCCTTATAAAACTTACATTCCAGATAGTTGAACGTGTCATACGATTCCTATATAAAAAAAAGTAGGTTCATATCTTGGAATATATGAATATGTCAGCTGTTACCGCCTAGTTTTTTTTTTATTGATGTTTGGTTGTAATAATGGAATTGTTGGAAATTTTCTTTTACGGAAATTATTTGCTCTTTTTTTTTGTATGTTACCTTTTATCTTTTAGTACATCCTATATCCTCAAGCCGATGTCCGTGAAGGAAAGGTAGCGTCTCAGCCTTTCATCCGGTGGTCCGGGTTCAAATCCCGGTCAGGCATGGCATTTTTCACACGCTACAAAATTCTATTTCCATATTCCCACGCTTTGATTCTCTGTAAGCTAGTGTACAAATTTCTATGGCGAACTAATTCAAGAAAAAAAAAAAGATCTGTTTAATATTCTCAAATTTTTGTCTTCATTCAGTGTTTTAGCTTTGTCCCTTCATCATCAAATTCATTAAACTAGTTTTTTTTTATACGGGCCCTTAGTTTTGTCTTTTTACAAGATTATATCGCAAATTTCTCTCCTCTTCTACTCATCTTAAGACCTCTGTTCGATTTTTAATGATCCACGAAATTTTCAGCAATCTTCTGCAACTCAACAAGGCGATTGAATTTTTTCGTTTTTAATTTTTCCTTTTTATCAACATATTTCACTAATATAGGCGATACCATTGATATAAATACTTTCTAGAACTTTTTGGTAATTCTTAGATCTATATTTGATATTAACAGATTTCTTTTCTAAATGACAACTTTTCTTGTCTATCAAGTTTTCTTTTAATATTTGCATTAGTATTTTTACTACCTGAATAACCAAATTTTCCGCATTTTTTGGTATATTGCATTTTGATATTTAATTCCCTAATTATTATCCTATCGATCACATTTCATTACCATTGTTTTAATCTTGTTTATTTTATAATTAAATATATTTTTTTAACAATAATTCCCCATTCCTTTTATTATTTATTGTATCTATTTTTCAAAATTTAATAATTAATTAAAATAACTGACATTTTTTAATAATATAGAATTTATTTTCATTTAAAATAAAAATAAATATTTCATTGTACACCTTTCAATTATCTATTAAAATATTTTAATTAATAATAACAGTAATAAGAAAAAGAAAAAGAAAAAAGTCATCGTTGTTATAAATAACACAAAGAAAAATACAAAGGACCAATAATGAGTGTCGTAATGTATGTTTTTTGAAGTGTCTGTTTCTTGTTCTCATAAAAGACGTCAGTTTCATAATTAGAAGGGTGAAAATAATGGAAAATAAAAGATGGCGGTGGTGGTGTTGTTGTTTAGCAGTATGAGTGGTTGGTAGGGTAGAGTTACGTTCGGTAAGTTGGCAGTAATGATTGAGCTCCTGTGCAAGCAATGCGCTGTACTTCATAGGCTATAACACTTGTTGCACCTCTTTTCATGTACCGGGATAATACCGATCGTATTCCGACTATATGATACCTCTTCTCTGACAACTTATTATATATATATATTTAATATTTAGGTAAGATTATATAACTTTACATGAAACTTATAAATCCAAGTCGATAAGTAGTTTATATTTTAACTAGACTGTAACTGTGTACATGTTTATATATGTAATTTTATTTTCATTGTTTGTTATTGGATTATTTTGTTTCTTAAACAACAAATCTAACTCAAGTTGTTTTCATATAATACGGTAATATTTCCTTCTTTTTTTTTTAATTTTTATTTTAATTAATTTAATGTACTTTCCATTTCTTACTACTTTATATCAAAGTTTTACTTATTTTTTTTTTTTTAAATTATGATATTTTATTTGGGTTTTAAACCTGTATATAGTAGGCATTATTATAAATAAATATTTTATTTATAATAAATATTTATTATAAATAAATATTATAACTATAATTTTAGTTTTGTTTTATAAATGCATTTTTATTTACTGTGAAATTTTTTTCATTTTAGTCTTCAGGAAATTTAATTAAAATTTTCATGTTTTATATTATACATAGTAAAACAGTATAATGCAAATGAAAATAAATAAAGTTTCTCTACAAGCTGGTGTAAGATAGAACTAATTGTAGTTTGTTTTTTTCCAGAAAGTCAACCTTTTTTTCGTAGTTACGCATTTACGCTTTTATTATAGATTTCTTTTTTACCATGCGGGTTTAGCTCTTTTATTATTAAATTTCCTTATATCAAATTAAATTTAATAATCACTAACACATATTTTATTAAAAATAATAATAATAATAACTTTATGATTTTAATATTCTTGATTTCTTTTGATAAGAATTCATTTTTATTTTACTGGATAATGCAGTTGTTTTTCTTTTGGATTTTCCTGTATAAGTTTTTCTTTGTAATTTTATTATCCTGATATCAGAATTGTTATTCTATTATCTATTTTTTTTACTTTGATAATTACTAATTCGTTAATATATTTAATCATAATTTTTTCTTTAGTTTGTTTTTATTTTTATTTTGGGGGGAAACTATGTATTTAAATTAAAGAATATTGTAAATTCATACCTCAAAGGAATTCATGTTTTTTGTTCTTATTTTATTTAAAAAATCTAAATCGGTTTAAGTGAAAAATCTTTATGTAGAATTACGAGAAAAGTTGTACAAAATGATTTTTATTCTTTTATTAAAATAAGTACTAACTGTAAGTAAATATATACCGTGTTAAGAACATATGTAATCAAATTTTTTATACTTGCCTTAGTTTGCTGTAAATTAGTGTAAAAGTTAATGCCCGTATAAAAATCTCTTGTAAAGCTTTTTTTTTATAAGAAAATATATGTAACATAATTTTAAAAATGTAAATAGTGTTTTTAAATGTTATGTTAACAATTTTTTCGTAATATGTTTACCGACTGATAAAAATTTACTGTTTAAATTTATGATATATATAATCTGTATATCATAACAATATTAATTAAAATATGTAAAAAATTAAATTTATTAATTATTACACCATAAATCATTTACATCATGAAATATGGTGTACAATTTAATTTGGTTTCATCAGGACTTTTGTGGTCAGTTCATTAGATATAATAAGTAAAGCTGAATATTATTTCTACTTTAGTTACCTTAGTATTCTGATGTGAAACATTACATTCAGCTCAATAAAAAATAACAATCTATGAGAAAACCTTTACTTGTAAATTTCTGTAATAAGTCTGGCATTGGATGTTGATTATTCTTAAGAATAATTATGCTGGTTTCGGTTGAGACTTACATTAATATATTTCACCTGTCATCCTTCAGTTATGAAATCTTATAGAGAAGCGATTATTAAATCTAAATCATTGAAATTTATAAATAATAAAGTAGGAAATAGAAGTAAATTTCATAAAGCAATTTTAATTTGTTGATTCAGGAGATACAGACTATACAGTGTAAATTCCTTAAAGATATACATGCATATTATATTTGTAGAATCTGTCTTAATAGATTTTTTAGGTGTTGCTTAGAGTTTACCTGGATGCTTAAATTAATTACAGATTTAAATTTTGACCGATTTAGTTTGTAAAATATGTAACTGCTACATATGAGATAAAACAAAAATTCTTTATCCAGTAAGCCATTTATGACTATAGGTAATTACAGGTTTCATACAGATTTACCTTGTATTTATAAGTTTATATGTATGTCTCTCTCTCTTTGTGTGTGTGTGCGCGCGCGCGAATTGTTATATAAATCCATCATAATTCTTTATCCAGTATATACTTTCTACTATTCACCTAGGTTTATTTCCACCACACGTCATGCTTGATGTATTATTACATTTATAATCTAATTTATTATAAAACTAGTATATGAAATGTTTTACCTAAATTTCAGATATTCTTTTATATAAAAAGGTTATTTTATATTATTATTGGTATAGAATAAAAAAAAAAATATCCATTACCATAAGATGTGTCACAGCTCATAATGACAGAATAATTGAACGAAACGAAACTTTTTTTTTTTCAACCTAGTTAAATACTTTTTTTAGCGTTTAAATACTTATCTGTAATATTATAAACAAACTAATGACAAAAAAAAACGCTTAATAACCAATGAATTTGACGCGTTCAAGCGTTTTTGGAATTAATTTCCATCCTCATATTAGCAGACCCGGCAATGCTTCGCCATTGCTCTCTCTCTCTCTCTCTTTCTCTCTCTCTATATATATATATATATATATATATATATATATATATATATATATGAAATGAACACAATTGAAAATTTGATAAAACATTAACAAAATGAACATTACGGAACTTCACAAAATTTAACCTTTCCCTTTCTAACTTTTCCTCTTTCCCCCGCTCACTCTCCCCCTTTTCTTTCCCCTTTCTTCCACTTCATTTTTCCCATTTTCATTCCACCATATTCCATTTCCTTTCATTCCACCATCCCCCTTTTCCTCATCCCCCTTTCCCCCTTCCGTTTCCTTCCACACTTTCTCTTCCCTTATTACGTTTCACCTCTTTCTCTTTCCCCCTTTCCCTTTTTCTACTTTCCCCTTTCCATTTCCATTTTACCTTTTTCGATTTTTCCCTTTTTCCCGCGTTTAAATCAGTCCAGTAGATTTTAGTCTATAGCGGACACATTTATCGGAAACATTGAAATGGAATCGTAAAATATTTAGTATAGCGTGTGTTGCTTTTATGTCCAACAGATAGCCCTGTTTTTTTAAAAAAGCATGTTTTTACCTATCACAGAGATCTTAGGTATATAAATAGTGCCGGCCTACGTGGCGCGAGTGGTAGCGTCTAGGCCTCTCACCCGGAGGTCCTGGAATCGAATGCCGGTCAGGCATGGCATTTTTCACACACGCTACAAAACACTCATCTCATCCTCTGCGGAAAGAATTGCTTGAGTGTGGACCCGGCGGTTAAACAAACAAAAAGAAAGTATATGTAAGTATATAAAGACACGCGCGTATTCGAATGCAACGTGTTTCAAAATTTCAAAGCAATCGGTGAAGAACTTTCAGAGATTTAAAATTTTGAACAAATGACCATATATATATATATACAAATTCATTCAGAAAGAAAGGAAAATATTTTGGAACTGAACCTAGAGCTTAAAATAAGGAAAAACGTTCATACAAATATATGTTCGAAAACGGTTTGTTATCGAGTTTCGGCTATCGGAAAATTTTGCTCGGATTTCCCGAGCAAAATGAATCCGTACTGAAATTTATAAGGCTTTATATAAGTTGTAAACTTGCTGGTTCTTTATGTTTTTGACCTGAAATATCGAATAAAACAGTTTCCAGAAATGTATTTTCCGTAGTTTTAATGATATCCAACTTAAAACAGAAATATTCGGTGACAAAATACAGGTGTTTTTAGATTTGAATTACAGTAACTTTGTTAAATGATTAATGAGTGTGTAAATATTATTATAAAAACTTGTAGAGGATTTAATTTTGAGAAAATTGTTGTAATAATAATCTATGAAAAACAAAAAAAAAATCAAATTTTATTATTAAAAACAAAAGTAAACAAATGTTATGAATTTATAAAACCAAATTTCGTTCACCAAAGGCATTTCATAAAAAAGTCATTGACCTGTTAGCTGAGTGAGCTATGGCACCATCTTGTTGGAACCAACCGTGATTGATTTCTACTTCAGTTAACTGACTAATGAAATTTGTCAAAACAGCACAATAACGATCATTATTAACTGTATTTTCGTAAAAGATTGGACCCGCAATGCGCGTTTTACTCACACCGATCCAGACTAGCTTCGTCTAAATTTTTTTCATGTAATTCATGGGGGTTAATTGTCGACCACATTCGTGCATTTTGTGAATTAATATACCCTCCCAGATAAAACCCCACTTCATCTGTAAAAAACGTAATGTCGAAGATACCTACGGAATTTTGGTCGATAAAACGTTTAAACCATTGCCAATAATTTAGTCGTTTGGTATAATCTGTAGGCTTCAGTTCTTGAATTCACATTACTTTGTAGGAGAAAAGCTTCAGTTCTTTTCTTACCGCTTTATGTGGAATAACAAGTCGAATATCTTGCTAATGTACTAACTTACGCACTGACGTTGATGGACTTTCGGCCATAGCATCCAAAATATCAAGCACCTTCTGGTTGTTTTCTTTAGGTAGTATTCCATTTCGATCAGCGTCTTCAACTGAGCCTGTTGCCCGAAATTTTTCGATAAAAGTTTGAACTGGATTGCGGTGAGCAACAGGAATATTTTGAAACTTTACGGGAAATTTGTGCTTTTCTAAATCAGTATTATTGTCAACTTTACGAAAGACGTTTTCAACGAAAAGATGCGTTCCTCTACCGAAACAACCATTTACTTTCTCGCAATTCCGATAAACGAAACGACACGAAACGAAACAAATCACGTTCAATCACAACTCAACAACTGACGCCTTGGTTTATACTTTTTTTTCCTTTGTTTAACCTCCGGGTCTGCAGTCAAGCAATTCTTTCCGCAGAGGATGAGATGAGTGTTTTGCAGCGTATATGAAAAATACCATGCCTGACCGGGATTCGAACCCAGGACCTCCGGGTGAAAGGCCGAGACGCTTCCACTCGCGCCATGGAAGCCTGCTTGGTCTATACTTAAGCAACGCCAAACGAACCCTCAGGGCAACCAAACTTCCGCCAAAAGAACAGAATGCACCATATAATTCTATACTGTATTGCACAGCGACTTTCTGAACGCACTGTATAATCATATACGTTATACACTCTGTATAATATATACAGTTTATTATATAAGTAGTTACCAAATATAAAGATGCACTGTTATTATTATTTTTATTAAAAGACATCATGATGTTAAATAAAAAATTGTTACGTTTTCTCCCATACATGCTCGCGGGCGCACATATTTTTGTGCAAACAATTACTGTTATGAAATAAAGAGTTTACTGAAAACAGACAATTTAAACGTTCCTCATATAATCTAACCGCTCAGTTGTAATCCAGAAGAAAAAGTCATCTTTTTATAAAAATTTATTTGAATAATAAAATTTATTGATCTGGCTGTATTTCACTCTACATTTATTTGACTTAGATTTTTTACTTATACTGTAATATGATAATGGAAATTATCTTAATCATTTTATCTTATGTGTAAGTTGGTTTAAATAATAGCTGACCGGTTTTTTTATATTGAACGATAAAAGAGATAAATTTAATAAATTATAGGTGGATTACATCTACAATTTTTTTATTTACTTCTTAACGGTCTCTCTACAGATTGTATCAAATGCTTTCTAGGAAGTTAAATTTAATTTTAATTCTTTTGTTTGAAATTTATATTAAAATATAGTCTAAAAATTTAGTTAAGATTTAATCTCGGTAAATAAGTATAGAAAAAAATTAACTTCGTTTAGAAAGCAGGAGCTACAGATGTTGATTTAAAACATTGGAATGTTGGAAACATTATTTAAAATTAGTCTAGTTAAAAGTTATTTTTTTAAAAATGCACCTAATGTGTAAAAATTGCAAACAATAAGTTCGGTGTGGAACAGGCCCATTTGTCTGAATTTTTTTAAAAATTTTCTGGTTTAAAATTCCCTTCCTGTTTAGTATGTTAAAAAAAATTATATATATAAATGTATTTAAATTAAAAACGACGCACTTTTTAAGTATATGAAAAAATAAGCAATATAATTGAAGGAGATGTTCTGCAGCTCGTAAAAGTCTTACTGAAAATATATTTTCCATAAAAAAACGAGTAAGATTTTCAATTTCGTTTTTTAGGAAGTTTAAACCACATGCTTTTACACTGTTTAACGAAAATTTTCTTTATCAAGAATATGGTGAGTGACATGTAAAAACTACACATTTAAGTTTAAACAATGCTAGTATAAATCAGGGTTAAGATCAAGACATAATAAAGAACGACGTTGAATATAAAGAATATTTATTAAAAAAAAGTGTTTAAATATTTCGATTTAGTCCAAGTGATTTATACTAAGGTTTGAAAGAAAATTATTATCACCTTGTCTAACAAACAGCATCCTAAAATAGCAGTCGTGTTGGCAGATAATTCTTTTGGATGATCCTTACATCACTTTCTCTTCATAATAGTTAACGTAGCAGTTACTTTTTTTAAATAATCTTTTTTTGTTAATAATAATCTTTCTTGTAATTACGCTTAGTTTTTAAAATTAACCATGAATCGAAATTGCTATTACACTTTAAAAAATGACCGACAATTGAATTCCTTTGGTTAAAAAACTGCTTAAATTCGATGGAGTTACTGAAATAAAAACTCTATCGCAGATAGTGCGTCAGAAGGGCGGATTTCCGGTTTTATTTAACCTTAAAAAGAGTCTAAATACCCAGTTTTTGCCTCTAATGACTAAGTTTACATCATCCTACCAAGTTTCATCAAAATCGGTTAAAAACTGTGCCCAAAAAATGCGAGTTTTTGGATATATTTTCAGCTATTTTTTGTTCTAATGAGCATTTGCTTTTTTGGCTCCAGTTTCTGTGAACCGAATCGCTTGAAAACCAATAGGACTCTATTCCCAATAGGTTTACATCACTCTATCAAGTTTCGTCAAAATCGGTATAAAGCGGACAAAAAAAAATCTTATACATAAATATAAACATATATAAACGTTAATAAGCATTGCAGAATCGTGTTCAGGAGACTTCAAAACCGTAAAGAATAGTTGGATCCCCTCCCTTCCGACACCTGCTTATAAAATCTGACCGGATGCAGTAGCGATTTATACAATTTTTTTGGAAATCCGCTAAAAAAAATATATTTATTGTGTTTTAAGTATTTAATTTTCTCATTAGGATATCAAAACTTAGTCAACAATTTTTTTCTGGTGGGATATAATTAATCGTTTAATTTAGTATATTCGTATATTGTCAAGTATTTAAATATTACAATGCTAGTATAAATAAAAATATTTTGTATGCTTCATGAATGAAACATAGGCTTTGTAGATTAAAATAAATGTATTATCTCTTAAAATAAATTACTCTTAAGAAAATAAGAGGAAATGTAAAAAAAAATTGCGCCCAGTAGGATGGAAGAAAAGCTTAGAATGTATCTTTAAAGTCATATTTTGGCTCTAATTCCGGTTCCTGTGAACCGATTCGCTTAAAAATCAATAGGGTTCTATTCCCAATAGGTTTACATCACCCCCACCAAGTTTCGTCAAAATCGATCAAGATTTGCGTCCGGTAGAACGGATGAAAAAATCCTACATACGTACATGTGTATATAAACATGACCGGGTGCAGTAGTGATTTCCAGATTCTTTGGAAATCCGCTAAATTTAGTTATCAGGTAATTTATTAAGACATTCTTTTAAGATTCTTGTTTTGTGCGTTTCACACTAATAAATCGAATTAAATTAATAAGTTCTCTAATAGGGATTTATATTTTAGTTTTTTGTTACGGTCTTAAGGATAAATTTAATTAATAAAATAAAATTATATATGTAAACAAAAATTTTATTAGGAAATAAATTCATTAATTAAGTTGAGATAAATTTATTTACGGTTAAATAATATTTTTGTTTCAAGATGCTGGTAACCAACATCTTAGAATATTATAATTATAAACGCCATTTATTGAGTTTTATTGTAATTATCGTAATTTTCTTAGGGAGTACTTAAAAAGTTTAAAGCTTTTAAATCTAAAACGATAGTAGTAAAAAAGATAAAATTTTATTTTATGATTCTTAAAAGACTAAAATTTGGATTCAGCATACAGAGTGTACCTGGAAATGTTTTTGGTTAATCTTAAGGGGCTAATACAACCCAGCAGAATGAACAAAAATGTTGATGTGAAATACATCAAAATTTTGATCGGCTTATCCCGCTTCATTTTCACTTTGTACGCCATTTTGTATTTTTTTCAATAAAAATTTATTTCTTACGAAGATTTTGAGATATTTTATTGAAATTTGGTTTATAGGTATCTAATATCATCTACAAAAAAATTTCAAAATGACGTCCATTTAACAATTTTATTAGTATTAGCTTAATCAAAAAATTATAATTTTATTAAATACAATTTAAATTGATTTACAATTTTTATGAAATACAATATTATGAACAAATTTATACCTCATTCATTCGATTCGGTTGATAAACAATTGAAATGGCTGAAATTGTTAAAAGTAGATCGCAAAAAATAGCCACGCAGTTTAACAATTTTAATAATTTCTATTAATAGTAATAGTGTAAAACTGAACATTGCGTTATTGGTTCATCACTTGTCTATATATTTCATTTTTGGAACGTTTTATTTTCAAATGGTGATGCAATTTTATTTAGGTATGAGGACTGTCAACCGGAAATTATTTGAAATTTTATTTTTCAAGTGTTTTACAAGTTAACATGTATTAAGAAATTAAGATGTGTTTTACCTATTAAAATTTAAAAAACGCAACTGTTAAAAAAAATAAAATAGGATATCCGGCCAGTGCAGATCATTGCACGACAATGTAACGTAGAAGTGCCGAACCCCTAAATTTCGGACCATTGTCATTAGATCCGTGAAGGTTTTATGCCAATATGACTTGGTTATATATAATATTTAACTTGGTTAAAATGTCCACGTACTACAAACTTCCCGTTGCCTATATATTGAAAATGACATTGTTCATTTCGTTCGACGTATTGATTTTGCTGCGTTACCTGCATATTGTATAATTTTTTTTCAAACGTTTTAAATTTATTTAAACATATATATATGACACTCCCGGTAATGTAAGGATTCTACCACGGGGTCATACATCTAAATTGATTCAGCCGTTGAGCTGCTACGGAGGAACAAACATACATACATAAAACCTAAATGCATTCATTATACTCCTTTTTGGGCAGTCGTGTAAAAGTCTATGAAAAAATATTCTATTAATATATTATACACGAATTTTTCATCAATTTCTTTGACCTTTTTAGAGAAAAATAAGAAATTTAACGTAAACATTTAAAAAAACTTTTATGGATTCTGAAAATTATTTATAAACTATTTTTTTTTTAATTATTTTATATTAACTCATAATAAAACAGTTATAAAGTAATAATTTGAAAATAATTTAATTTATTTTTCTCTTTTTTTTTAATAAAAAACGACTTTTAATTTCTAACTTTTTCATAAAAATATTTTTTCCTTTTTTTAATTTCCTCTTTCAGTAAAAAATTAACATTCTTTTTACATAAAAATTTAAGACATGATGCTGTGTTTAAAAAAAAAAAAATATTGTGATTAATTAACATATTTCATAAATAATGTTGGTAAGTTTATTAAAATATAAATTAAATTAAATTTACTGTTAACTCCAAATTGTAAAAAAAATATTTTACTTATTAAATTTTTAACTTATTTAAGCGTTATTGACCCACACCTATTTAGCTCATTGTTTTAAAATAAGTTCTAGGATTTTTAACATAACGTACTGATTTTATATTATTTTTAAATATTATATTTTTAGTTATAAATTTATTACTTCAAATTCATTAGCTTTTAAAATAGTGATTACATTTATCATTTATTAAAAATCATTCTTTATGTCTTCTTACATTTTTTAGCCTTCGTAGCTATATTTCTTCTATGCAATCTTCGCTGTTTCGAATGGTGAATACAATGCTTCAGTGCTCGATACATTAGTGCGGTATCTTTAGACGTTTTACATTCATCTTATTTGATCATTAATCATCAATATTTGAAAAATATTGTTAAGTTCTGTTCCATTTCTACTGACATTTATATATATATATATCCATCCTTTTTAAGTCTTTCATCAGTCTATTTCGAGAAACGCGATTTTATTTATTACAATATAGAACAACGCCGATTATCCGATTTGATTTCTTTCACTTTGATTCCGTTTAATCGAATAATATTTTTTTCTTTTTTTCTAATCTTCCAAATAATATTTTTTCAATTTAATTGCTACCATATGGTATCTAAAAATAGAAAAAATTGTTTTTCCGGTAAAATAAAATAAAAAATTAATTAAAAAACAAATTAGAGAACTCACGTTATATTTTAAAGAAAATATTTATTGCACTAAAAGACCTAAACATATACAAATAATGATTCATGAAATTAAAAATCATTACCTTTATTTAGTATCGCTTTCATTAAAATAATCAATAGTAATTCACGTACAAAGCAAATTCTTAGATTTTTTATGAATTTATTAGATACTAGCAGAACCGGCTATGCTTCCCTATTGCTAGATTTGAGTATATATAATATATATATATATATATATATATATATATATATAGATTAAATGGACCCAATTGAAAGTTTGATAAAACATTAACAAAATGAACATTACGAAACTTCACAAAATTCAACCTTTTCCTTTTACCTTTTCTTCCTTTCCCCTTACCCCCTTTCATTCCCCTATGCTTTCCCTCTTTCCACCACTTCATTTTTCCATTTTCATTTTTACCATATTCCCTTTCCATTTCCCAATTTCCCCTTTCCATTTTCTTTTCCCATTCTCTGTCCCTTATTTCCTTTCTTCCTTCCGCCTCCCCGTTTTATTTTTTCCTTTCTCAAATACTTTCTGGGTATGGTAGCTTCGAATATTATTTACATCGATTCGGTAGAAGACCAGCACCTATTTGCATGTTCTGCCAGGATTCGGATACTGCCGAACATACTCTGTTCCACTGTAATAGATGGACTATACATAGACGACGTGCAGGGCTGCAAGAATTAAATCTGGAGAATCTGCTTCTTTTTCTCCTGCGATCCGCTGACAATTGGAACAAAATGGAGGAGTTTGCCAAGATAGTGCTAAAGGCTAAAGATGATGTAGCCCTTTTAAGAGGCCATAGAGGCCCCGTGGTATCTTAGTAGTTTAATATTTTCGTTAAGGCAAGCAGCTATGAGGAGAAGATCATTCCTTCGTTTGGGGATCATAACAACTGGGTAATGAAAAGACCGAGACCCGGTTCCCTCGGCGGGGGCTAGGGACGGCTTTGTCGGGCCTGTTTCTCTGTCGGGGGGGCTTGAGGCAGGTACATTAAAACAAAAGATCCAACCGGGGGGGGGGGGGCTGACCTGCCGTGCCGGACGTACAGCCGGCGGGTGGGAAGGCTTCCTTTGAGTTTAAAGGACACTTTCCCAGGCTGCGCATACTTGAATGGATACGTATACCCGGCCTGGGGAAGTAGGGGGAAAAAAAAGAAAAAAAAGAAAAAGATAGCACTGTTTTAAAAAAATAAACATGTTTTCTTGTCATAGGTGTGACAACTTACGTATATAAATAGTAAGTTTATAAAAACACGCGCGTATTTGAATGACTCGTTGTTTAAAATTTCAAAGCAATCGGTGAAGAACTTTCAGAGATTTAAGGCTTTGAACAAATTAACATTTACATTTTTATTTATATAGAAGGTTAAATAATTTATTTATTGATTTTTGCGGAGGAATAAAAAAACAAATATAATTTACCCTAACGCACTTAAAATCATACATAGTATCGTGTAAAAATCTATAGGTTCTATATAATATAAAATAACAAAATCAGTGTTTATCTTTCGAAATACTAGTGTTGAGCTGATTGAAATAATTAACAGAAATGCAAGTAAATTTAAATAATGAATTTTAACAAAATTTCCCTCTCATCATCGGTGAGCGACTGTCATCTTCCAGATTACTACTTCTTCATATTTCTTCAACTTTTTCATTACTTTCTAATTAAATTTTTTCAAGTATAAATAGTAATGTGTAGATAGTCTCTGTTATTAAGAAAATACGGGTTATACAAATTAGTGGAAACTACTTTGGACATTAGTCCAAACAGTTAAAAATATAAAAAATAATGTCATACAATGGTAATACTTTAACGGTTTTTTCTTTTTACCTGTCATTATTTAAGTGTTCTGATTTTTATACCATTATGATTCGTGATATTGTTTTTCAATAATTTTCATAATTTTTACTACGACCTACTTGTTTAATTTTGATGGACTTGTAACTAATTAAACAACATTTGACATGTTTCTTTTATGGGTATTATCTCACTTAATGCTAGGAGATATTTTTTTTTAATTACTAAAAACTATATTTATATGGAACTATAAACTATATTTTGTATGGGAAAATTAAGATTTATTTAGGTATTTATTAATATATCTCCGTTGGCTGTATATTTATGCATATTGTAATATGGTTTTACATGTTTATGTAATTGCGTTCGGTTATTTCAAATACCGACACTCGGCTTTGACGTTTGTAATTTTCGTTCAAACTACTTCAGTAGGGTTGATATATATACGCTCAATTTACATAGTCTGGTCGTTTTTAGTTCCGGCAGGTATATTAACTTTGGAACGTCACAGATTTTAATTGCAATGTCAGACGACATCGTCATCATCTGTTTGTGCAGTGCCACATCATGAGCGGTTAATATTTTCGTGCTGTGACTTTCTTGGAAAAAATTGTTTTCTTTTCTTACTGAAAAGAAAACAATACGTTTTAAGAAAATAATAAATTTTATCATATTAAATTTGTATTTTGTATAATAAAAAGCATATTTATCATACATTATATTCTAAACACACCATGCCGGTTAGGGTATAAACAATCTACATTTCTACCTCCCATGAATTTTTAATTTGTTATAAAAAAATTAAAAATTGCTTATTATTGTTTAAATTAGTGAATATACAATATACTTGTCAAATAGATAAAGTATGATCTTATTTAAATCTGTCGATAAACGAAACGTAACGTTTCAACACGTAGAGGAATATAGTTTTCTTACTGCTACTGGTAGGGTAACCGTTTAATGGTGTAAATTAATATAAATAAAGTTTTCACTTGTAAAAACATAAATAACCTGACATATATTTAAAAGCTACACAATAAATTTAACCATTCGAAAACCGAAAATATGGCTGGTACCTTTAATCTACGCAAGCAACATTTTTTCGTATCTTATCTCATGCTAATTTATCCTAAAAGCACTTCTTTTTTTCTCTTCAGTCATCTGACAGATTTGATGCAGCTCTCCAAGACTCCCTATCTAGTGCTATTCCTACATTTCGGTATACTCCCGTACATTCTAAATCCCTAACAATTTGTTTTCCATATTCCAAACGTTGCCTGACTGCACAATTTTTCCCATCTTCCTGTACCTCCAATATCAAAGCAACTAACTATTCCAGGATGCCGTAAGGTGTGGCCTATTAAACTGTTTCTTCTTTTAGCTAGGTTTCCGAATGCTTCTTTCTTCTTTAATTTGCCGCAACACCTTTTCATTTGTCACTTTATCCAATCCTATAGCACCACATTTGAAAAGCTTCTATCTTTTCTTCTCAGGTACTCGGATCGTCCAGGTTTCACTTCCATATAAAGCTATGTTTCAAACATATAATTTCAAAAAATTTCTCCTTTTAAATTAATTTTTGTTGTAAGTAAATTATATTTCTGATTGAAAGCTCGTTTCGCCTGTTCTATTCGGCATTTTATATCGAATGCCGATATAAAATGCTTCGTCCATCTTTAATAATTCTACTTCCCAAATAATAAAATTCTTTTACCTCCGTTGTTTCTCGTCCTGATTTTATATTGAATGGCCCATTTACTTTATTTCTACTACATTTCAATACTTTCGTTTTGTTCTTGTTTATTTTCATGCGGTAGTACTTGCTAGGACTTCATCCATGCCATACGTTGTTTCTTCTAAATCTTTTATACTCTCAGCTAGAATTACTACATCAGCAAATCGTAGCATCTTTATCTTTTCAACTTTCACTGTTACTCTGAATCTAAATTGTTCTTTAACCTCATTAATTACTAGTATTATGTAAAGATTAATAAGTAAAAAATCAAAAAGTAGTTCAAATCAAATATATTAATAAGATTTACTTTATTATAAAATAATATTTAAAAAATAATAATACCTTTATTATTCATATCCCTGAAGAATAAAGTCTTCTGGAAGAACTGGAAAAGAAAGAAAAGAAGAAACTCAGAAAAATCCTAGGGCTAAAAAGAAATCAGAAAGAATATAGATTAATATACAATGAAGAGCTGCACCAGACAATAAAAACCTCACAACCAACATCAGGTAAAGGAAACTATACTTATATGGTCGTATCAAGAAAAACTAGCTAAAAGAATTCTATATTCATAATAGATGGTAAGACACAGAGAAATTGGTACAAGGTGGCAGTCGTCAAAGAACTTACCGTAAAACCAGAAGTTATCAATATATTTATTACAGGGTGGAGAATGGACCAGAGTATCAGGAGATTCAAAGACTTTGCAAAAAGAAAGAATAGAGAACCGAACATCTAGTCAGAAGGATGAAAAAATCCAATTCGAGAGAATGAAGAAGTACTGGAAAGAGAAGAAAAACAGGTACAAAAAAAGTACTAAACCGATATTTAGCGTGGTTCAAAGGAGGCCATAAAAAATAGTCATGACGTAATACACATATAATTCGATAATTACAATATTTTATTTCTTTTTCAAATTTAATGTAATGAATATTGTTCTGAATCGAAAAATTACAAAATCTGCTTATTTCACTAATTCACAAAATAAAAAAAATAAAAAACTACATTACGAAACAAAATAAATATTTTTTATATAAAATATTATAAATTATAAAGTTTGACTAATAATAGAAAATTTCAGAATATTTTTTTTAAATTACAAAAACTACTTAATTAGGATAAAACTTTTAAAAATACCCAATAATAATTAGAAATTGAATGCGAAATATACCTTTTGAACTACGCACTGTTTCTTTTTAAGGAAAATATGTAACAAAGTAATATAAAATTATACTTTGGTATTAGAATCAGTTACATCGTAAAGATCTACTTATTAAAACTGGAAATTATTTAGGTACATCTTCCTTTAAATTTTCGAAATTTTAAAAATGTTTGGCATCATCCTGGTACTGATTTATTAAAATTTTATTCCATGGTCTTACCAATGATCGCTGACTTAACACGTTTTAGCCATTATACAGTACCGTATTATAGTTTATATTAAATCAATTTCTGTTGCCGGTCTCCGTGGCGCGAGTGGTAGTGTTCGGTTTTTCATCCGGTGGTCCCGGGTTAGAATCCCGAGCAGACACGGTATTTTCACACGGTATAAAAAAAATTAATCTGTTATATATTTTAATTTGAAATTACGCAAAAAATTATCAATTTAGACGCAAACGTAATATTTAAATAATTATGACATTCTTTATTTTTAAAATACCATTAATAAAATGAAAAATGAAAATGAATGATTTATTAAAACAATGTTTTATTTTTATAAACTTCGTTTTATTAAATTACATTTATACGACGAAACTGTGAGTGTAATCTATTGTTATATAATTATGTTTATTAGTATAATTAGATCTCTAAACTTCTATGGAGCTCATAAGTTTAAATTATCTTTTACGTTATCTAATTAATTCTGTTGTTATATGAAATTTAATTTATATAATGTTAAAAAAATAAAAGTCTAATCAAAGCTGATATTTTTCGTTTAAAAATATTTTCATCTCTTCTTATATTTTTACCGTAAAATATGAATGTAAGTTTTCAAGAAATTAACAAATTATTTATTACGATTAATTATTCAAAGCTAAATTTGTTCTTATCGCTAAATATTATCCAATTAGAAATTTAATTACGCTCCAACCTATAATTTTCAACTGTTTCAGTCTAATTTCGAGCAACGGTAATGTACTTAGATTTAATAACAGCGAATTAGACCCAATTACGCCCACAGCAAAGCTGCAACAGACAGCCTCTAAAATACATTTGGTGGGCATAGACATATTTCATCAAACATACTCAAAGCATCATGATGGTAACTATAAATGTGGTTATATTCAGTACTGCTTATATTGGTCAGGTAGGTTAGTACTAAGGTTATATTTTTGTTACGCTAAATATATTTTTTTTTCTCCGTTTTAGTATATTTTAACAATTAATTATTTAGGAGTATCATTTTAAAATGATGTAATTTGGTTGAAAAAATATATATTTTACTTGTTTTCCAACAAGTTAATCTATTTTTAACGTAATGGTATTAAAACAAATTAAGCAATATTTTATTTTATTTATTCTTCTCATATTTGATAAGTTATAATGTGCGTAATACACTCAGTTTCTGTTTTAAATTACTAAAAAATTTACTCTTTAGCTAATTAGTTTTTAATTTTAAAAAATTTAACTCAATATTAATTAAATTTTTACGAGAAAGAATATAATTTGCTTATTTAAAAGATAGACTGAGAAGTATCATATTTTGAAAAATACGAAATGGATTTAAACATGACATTATTATAACAATTTTACTTTTTTTTTTTAAAAACTTTTTAACAAAATTAAAAAAAAAGATATGATTATTAATTCAGCCCTAATTGTTTTTTTCTTTAAAAAATATTTTTACACTTCAGTTATCGAATAGAAAACGCTGGTTATTAAACAGATAAAACAGAAAAAAATTGTTGAACGGTGCAATAAGAGTTATAGAACTTTTAAATAGAAATTAAAATTTATTTTAAATTTTATAAAATATTGACAAATGAACGTATCCAAGCAAATCGAATGTTTCAAGATCAAACTAAGTTAATCTTTTTGCGTTGTTTATAAAAAAATTATCGTTTATATTTTATATAATTATATTATTACAAATTTATAAATTATATAAGTGAATAATACATATAATTCATCTTAATATAATTTGAAAACGTTAATTTATTTTAAAAAGTTTGTTTAGTTATTAAAGATTTTGTATCTTAATGTAAGTAAGTACCGCCTGATTCCGCAGGTGAAGCCACGGGTCAGCCGTAGGTTTGGCGACATCTCTTATTGGTTGACCCAGTTCCTGTCTGGCCACGGCGTGTTCTGGGTATATTTGAATGCACGACAGCGCGCTGGTGACCCCTTTTGTATATCCTGCGGGGAACTCGACATTCCGCAGCATGTCAAGTTTGCCTGTCGGACCTGGGACAGGGAGCGCTTGCAATGCGAGTTGATTACTGGGCCACTTACGGTGGAGAGTATCATGGGCCGTATGTTGGCGAATGAGGTACAATTCCGTGCTATATCTGATTTAATCATGCGGGTCCTTCAACAGAAGGATAGGACTGCTAGGGGAACGAGGGGATAAGAGACAGCTCCCTGCTAACCTGCTATTCGTTTGTGCATGCACAGATGGGTAGCAATGATGAGGCACGGAGACTCTCTCGTCCTGTTGTAGAAAAGACCGTAGTCTCGGCGAGAATGCTCCTTTGGGTGTTCTCGTTTGAGGCAAACAATGCATAAAGACCGAGTCCTGGCTCCTAGGGGGGGAGGGGGGGGAACAGGAACGACATAGTCGGGCCTGGTAACCCTTCTCTGGAAGTTAGAGGTAGGCATTAATAGTTAAGATCCAGCCGGCTTATAAAAGGACACTCTCTCGGATTATGTTATGCTTCACTGCGGAATCCGATTCGGAAGAAAGGGGGAAATATATAAGTGAATAAAAATCGGTACTACTAGATATATAATATTTATAATAATATAGTAATATAATATTATAGATAATAAAGTAAATTATGAAGTAGTAATTTCCAGTTTTAAAATAAAATGTTTTATATTGTTATTTATTGTTAATTATTTCTATTACAGAATTCAGTCAGTCGAACTAGAATACAATAAAAAATATTATCTTTATTATATCAGCAATCCTAACAACTAGTGTATTCAGTAATACAGCCCCTTATATTTTTACGGTTTATTTTAATATCATATGTTGTTATATCCGAAGAATATAGGCCCTGAGAGGCGTACATCCGTTTAATAAGATGTGCGAATGCCCAGACAAGCGCTCTCAGCAGTTCAGGCGAACTGCATTTAAAATATTAAACAAGAGATGCAAAAACTTACCGATTAAGAAATCTTAATTTTCACTTATAGAAAAAAAAATTATATATTTTTTTCTGTGCAGTCATAATTTTCTATCTTCTACAAATCCCTTTTGGAGGGAACAATTTTTCATCCTCGCTATGAATACTCTTAAATAAATGTAGATTAATTTCGAAGTCTCTAAAACCCAATGAATGCAGTTTTAATCTGTTTAACACATTCTTTTACGAGTTTCCAATTTCCACGTAAAGTTTTCTGAACTTTCACATTCCAATTCCTAATGTATGTTCAATATTTTTCTTTATTTATTTAATTTTACAATAAGAGTTAACAATAAATGATATTTTTATTTATTAATAATAATATATATACAAGTTACTTGCATTTCCCGTCACGGTCAGTTTATTTTATTTTATGTTTTGTAGTTAAGTAACCGGATATAGGTGCAACCAATCGCGTCGCAAATACAGTAACAGTAACAGTGGAAGTGACTGTGTTGGTTGCGTCGCGGCGCCGTACTTTGTTGCACCCATTAAATCGAAATTTAAGAAAACCGATAATGGTTTCGAAACATTTATCTGAAGAGTATTTACAAGCCCAAATCTACTGAATATCTCGTTTAGTATAGTCGGAAATGGGGAAAATTTTTATCATGTTCATATTTTTTTTACTTTCTACATTCCTTTTAAGGTCGAATTTCCAGAATTCTAGAAATTGTTTTTTTAAATATTCACATGAAGATTGACAAAATTCAATCTGATATCTTCATTTGCTACTGAAAAAATTATAAAAAATAACCAGGTTTAAAAAAAAAAATTCAAAATCTATTTCACAATTTAAATTAGGGTTCAAATACAGAGATAGAAGAACAATTGCTAACATGTACAGGAACCAAACAGCAACAGTAACAATTGAAGAACATAAGAAAGAAGCCGTAATAAGAAAGGGAGTCCGACAAGGATGTTCCCTGTCTCCGTTACTTTTTAATCTTTACATGGAACTAGCAGTTAATAATGTTAAAGAACAATTTAGATTCGGAGTAACAGTACAAGGTGAAAAGATAAAGATGCTACGATTTGCTGATGACATAGTAATTCTAGCTGAGAGTAAAAAGGATTTAGAAGAAACAATGAACGGCATAGATGAAGTCCTACGCAAGAACTATTGCATGAAAATAAACAAGAACAAAACAAAAGTAATGAAATGTAGTAGAAATAACAAAGATGGACCACTGAATGTGAAAATAGGAGGAGAAAAGATTATGGAGGTAGAAGAATTTTGTTATTTGGGAAGTAGAATTACTAAAGATGGACGAAGCAGGAGCGATATTAAATGCCGAATAGCACAAGCTAAACGAGCCTTCAGTAAGAAATATAATTAGTTTACATCAAAAATTAATTTAAATGTCAGGAAAAGATTTTTGAAAGTGTATGTTTGGAGTGTCGCTTTATATGGAAGTGAAACTTGTACAATCGGAGTATCTGAGAAGAAAAGATTAGAAGCATTTGAAATGTGGTGCTATAGGAGAATGTTAAAAATCAGATGGGTGGATAAAGTGACAAATGAAGAGGTATTGTGGCAAATAGATGAAGAAAGAAGCATTTGGAAAAATATAGTTAAAAGAAGAGACAGACTTATAGGCCACATACTATGGCATCCTGGAATAGTCGCTTTAATATTGGAAGGACAGGTAGAAGGGAAAAATTGTGTAGGCAGGCCTCGTTTGGAATATGTAAAACAAATTGTTGGGGATGTAGGATGTAGAGGGTATACTGAAATACTAGCACTAGATAGGGAATCTTGGAGAGCTGCATCAAACCAGTCAAATGACTGAAGACAAAAACAAGAAGAAAAAAAAAGAAATTGAATTTTAGATATTCACATGAAGATTACACTAACCAAAATTCAAGCTGATATCTTCGTTTGTTACCGAGAAATTAAAAACCAAGTAAATGTCATGTTACTCCATTTTAACCTGTTAAGCTCGGAATTTCAAAAAATCCTTTCTTATTTTGCACTTACACCATAAGAAGAACATGTATACAAATTTTCATCAATACTTGTACGCTCCAGGCAAAAACATTACGAAAAATGCCAAACATACCCTGGTACAAAAGCAACAGCCTCATATATAATGATCTTATGTTGCGAATGTCCGGCAGGAAATCTCTCTGTTCAGCCCACGATACCAAAATCGTTTGGATCGGCACCCATTTATTATATTTGGCAGTCAATTTATTGGATGACACGATCAGAGATTTTTCACGATTGCTGAGGAACAATATTTCTGGTTTGCCTTATCGTTTCAATTAGGTGACTTTACGGTCTGGCTGTACGGAGTGCTCTTCTATTCAATTTTTTCCATTTCGTTGCTATCCTTAAGTCATCAGCCGCTGGGTCTGTGACTGCTTAATGTTAGTTCAAATGTACATCTTATTTATTTATTGTTCAATTATCTTACTGAACAGATTGTAAAGTTGCTGTGTCGTTATAAAAAAAAAAAAATAGCTTCAGCAGTTTTTATTGGGCGTATATGAATCAGTCAGTCTGGCCAAGTTGCTTTATAGTTTTGATATATGTACGTATATATCAAAAATTTTAATAGAAATACATTTTTGTATAAGAAAAATTGAACTTTTTTGTTTTGTTTGGATTTTATTTGTTCAAAAGCATAAAAGTAAATTTATATTATAATAAAAGAAGAGGATTTTAACAAATTTAAAATGATATTAAATGAAGGTTGAACATAAATATTCAACTAAGCGTGTTTTTTATTATTTGTTTTTGTTATTTGCTTTCCTCTTTAAAGGTAAAGAAAAGAAAATATTATTTGGTTTTTGTGATTCCTAAGAATACTTTCATATTATAATAACATAAAAAACAAAACAAACCTTGACAACATTATAAGAATAATATAAACCGTACTTTAAAAATATAGGATATGTAAACATATTAAAAAAACTGCAGATGTTTTTATTGTCTTTTTTACCTTTTGAATAACAAAATTATATTCTTTGTAATTTAATTCTGAAAAAATTCTAGATCAGTGATCTTTTTATAGTAACGACGAATTAGTTATATTTTAACAACAAAATTCCTGGATGTCTCCCAGCTATTCTGTATTGTGAACTAATTACATCCTTGCATAGCATTATAAAGACAAGGTACAACTTTAGTTGTACTTTTACAAACAACGATTCCAGCTGCTTATAAATCCACTTCAATAAAGCTGCACTAATCTAGAAACTACAAGAATTTAACGTTTTTTTTAACTCTCAAGTAAAATAGTAAATTTAGTCGTATTTTAATTAAAAGTTTTTGATTGTATTTATTCTGTTTATTGTGTAATTTATTTTTATCGATTAAAGGCTTTTTAATTGCCTTATATTCAAATCATCGCTTCAATATATTTTTAACGAATATTACGAATTTCGGTTTCCTTCGATGCATTATTCTCTTATGAGCCTGGATTTATATTACATTTTAATTATATCTTTCTTTACTTGAATTTAACAATATATTTTTAAAATCTGTATTACAATTTGATTTTGTATTATATTTAAATCTATTTTTTAATATTATTGTTACATTACATTTTTAATACAAGTTTACCCTTATCTAATAGTAACAACAATGATTAATATCGTATATTTCATTTTCAGAATTTGCAGTTAGTTTTAAATTTAGGAAAAACTGAATTACGATTCTGTAATTGAATGTAATTCATCTGAATCGTAACACACCGTTAATAATTGAAAAAAATATGATTATTGGGTACTTACCAGAAATTTCCTTCATTTCTTACACTGTAAGTCATTGTTTAAATTTAAAGTCATTGACCCGCTACATTTTTTATTCCATCATTACAGAAATCCTCTAATTTTGTTGTCAATCTATCAGTGGCAATTAGATGACTTCAGTATTATTTTAAAAATCACTGTCAAAAACATTTTTGGTTTAGGAATTAAGGTGGCCAGAACAGGGGTATACGCACTACATGCTCGAATATTTAAAAAAAATTTGAAACGGCGCTTATGTTGAAATAATCAAGAGCGGATGACCAATATTTATGCTCAGACTTTATTTGACTTTATTCAGTTGTAAAAAAATTTCTCCATTGATTAGTATTTACGTTTGGTAGATATTAAGTCATCCGTAACTGTATGATTAAAAAATTAATTTTCCTTCCACTTATATCGATCAATAAATTTTGTTTTTACTTCTCAGGCAGTTGTCTAGGAACCAGTCTGGTATTTTTTTTTTTTTTTTTATATATAGCAATTTCATTTAAAGGAGACCTTGAAATATGAAAAAAAAAGGCTATGAAATGAGTCTTAGTGAATCATTGAAGTACATTTAATTATTATTTAATCATTTAAGTACATTTTATTGTTGATTTTTTGTTACATTTCTAAAATAAAAGAGGGTCAATTACAACAATATTCTTTGTGATTATTCTATATTCTACATTGTATAAAATCAATAATTGTATTACTTCCTAATAATTTTCAAGAAAAAATCTTTCTTGAATTTAAAAATTTGAACATAAAACTTGAATCTGGAGCGTTTACTATAATGTTGTTTACTTTTCTGCATGATCCTGGAAGAAAGATCAGAAAGTTTTATGTTATTGTTAAGTGATCCTTTACGGTTTATTTTTGAACAAAAGTTCGTATTTCACGTTTAATTTACATGATTTTTTGCATTTCTCGACGTTTTTTGACCCGGGAACCCCAAAAGACAAAAAGGGGAATAATATTAGTACGTATGGCGTGTGTTGTGTACATGTGTTGGCGTGTTTGAAGCTTATAACTTTTGACTCGTTAAACCAATTTTGATGAAATTTTGTAAAAAACTGAGGTAAATGATGCAATTTGTTGATAAAATTGTGAGGTCAATAATCTCCAGTTTTTAAGTTTATTAATTTAATCAGGTAATTAACCTCCAGTTTATTTTAGTTTAATTAAATTAATTTTCGTAAAATTTTGTTAAGATAACCCCATTTTATATTAAGCTTAGTACATGGGTGCATGGTATCTTGCCATTAAAAAATAAATTTGGGCCCAAACTTCCCCCAACCCCAAAAATCGGAAAAGCTATCTTTTTATATTTATTACAGATTTTTAACAGCATTTATTTTAATGTCTCTCTTGGCATAGTAGTGCAAGTGATCCAGAAAAATACGCTGGAGGCAATACTTTGGGGTAGGGGAGTAGGTTAAAGATTAAAAATATCGATATTTTAAATTTTTCAAAATTTTTTTTGATTTTTTTTAACTTTTAATATTATTAAACGTTTAAATAATAAACTTTTAGTGATAAATAATATTACAATAAAATTTAATCATAAATTACCTCCCCTCCCACTAAAAAAAGAATTCTTAGATAAAATTTTATTGATTTCCAGTGGAATTTTTTTAATTTCTTCCATTAATATTAAACGTAGAAAAATAAAAAGGTTTTCTTGAAAGGTGATTTTGGGGAAGCATAATAAATTTAATAAAAACTTTTTTTTTTTTTTTAATTTTAATCATTCTTATTAAAATTAAATGTGTAATGATGATTTTACAATAAAACTTCAAAACTTTATCATAAATTACAACCCCCCGAAAAAAATTCTTAAGTAACATTACCTTAGATGTCTTTCTTGTATCATTATTTTTTCACTACATAAGAATAAATAACCAATTCCAGGGAATTATTATATTTAATCTGTTTTTTGTTCCTAATATTTTGCATTTTATCCCAGATTTCTTAAAAATAAAGTTCTGTGACCTATTTTTTTTTTCATATTTTCAGGTCAAATTTTATGTAAACCACTAAATTTTCTCCTTAATTTGGTTCCCAAGAATTACAATCTGACTTAATTTTACCGAAGGCGCAGAAATAAGGCGAAATCTTTCGCCAGCCGACACTCGCTAATGAAGCGTTCCCGAACGTATGTTTGTGTGAACTTTGTGCTTTATTTTTCATTAAAACAGGTCCTGAAAGTTTGTTACATTCTTTGTGGGTCACCTCTCTCGCTCTCTCTCTCTCTCTCTCTGTTTGTTTGTGTGTGTGTGTGTGTGCGTGTGTGTGCGCGTGTGTGTGTATGTATATGTATATAAAAGGGGTATTGATAGACATAGAAAGTATTGCTTGTGATTCAGTTTGAATATATCAGAATATATATAATTTTGTTTTAATAATATCCAATAAAATATTAACTAAAATTATACATACTGTTAAGTACATATTTAAAATAGTTTCACTTTTTTATTGATTGTTAAGTCACATAAGTATGTTGCTGATATATTCAAATTGAATACCCGCGGTATTACTTATAAAATTCCTCCTCTCCAAAGTGCCATCAATTCCTGTTTTCTACAAAATAGCTTCTCAAGCATTTAAAGCACTTTTAAATACTTTTTTAAAAGTTTTCTGAACTAAATCTTCTTACATTTCACCCCACGCTATTGCAATCAATTCACACGTTAGATAGCTGACCTTGATTTATTCAGTCGATGATATGCTGAATGTTTTTAATCATTCAGTTAAAATTTAGTCTTTCATTTTACTTTACAATGATGGGGTAGATGTACACCTACGTTCCATTGTGAAATAATGCCGTTACATTCATTCCGCATATTTAGCAGGGGACGTGCATACTTATTATTATTTATAGCTTATTGTAGATCGTAATTTACAGTGTCCTACGTAAAACGCAATCCGTATATCATACAGTATGTCAGTAGATAAGCGTAAATGAAAAATACATTGCATAAATAAATTATTAAGTATATTTCATTATCAAATTGTACACCTTAAATTCTAGAGTAAATTTGAAAATGGCCGCCATCTTCCTGAATACACGCTTTCACCCTTTTCACTTTGTCAAGTGACTGCTTTCAGAGTTTCTGGTTATTTTATATAGCTTCTTCGATATTGACCTTCAACTGTTCTAATCATCGTGGTTTATTGCTGTAGATTTATTCATTGAGGTAATCCCAAAGAAAAAGGAATCAAATCGGGAGATTTCGATGCCTTTAATCCAAGTCCAATGACGCGATCACCAAAGAATTCGTTAATGAAATTATTTTTAGAATTCGGATTGTGTGATATTGAGCCGCCATGTTTTTCATCTTCCTCTTCAAAGAGTGCAGTGAATTGCAATAAATTTTTCTGATATCGTTCTTTATACTTATAGTCAATATGACGAACAATTTTTTTTTCGTGATATAGCAAATCAAGCCTCTATCTTCTGCAGGTGCACTAGTTTTTATGATACCGTTTGGGATTTCCATTACTCCAGATTTTATTGTTTTGATTCTTTACGTAGCCATTAAAATGGAATCATGCCTTAGAGAAAAATAGCGAGTCTATAATATTAATCCCTTCACAAAAAATCGACGAAACCAATGACAATATTCTAGTCATATTTCTTTGTCGGGATCAACAAGTTGATGGACTATTTAAAATCGATATGGTCATTTTTTTAATTGTTTTTAACCTGCTTTTGACCCAATGAATGGTTGTTTTCGACAAATTAATTTTGCTTGGGAAGCGCCTAATTGATTTTTTAGAGCAGCAATTAAACAGTCGTTGATTTCAGTGACTGTGTCCGCACTCAACACTGTCCTCAATCTTTTGCATTTCTAGTCATTAACAGAACCTGTTTCTCGGAATTTAATCACTAACTTCCATACTGATGTTTTATTAGATATCTGTATTTATGGCACTTATTCGGTAATAAAAATACATTCATCTTAAAAAAGCATCATAAACTCACTAAGAATGCACTGAGTGTTCTGACCGCTTTATTATAGCTAGCAGTAGTAGTCTTCTACATTGGCGCGATGGTCAGGTGTTGGAAAAGTCTCTTCGAGTAAAGTTTTGGGGTGTAAGGTAGTAAATTCAGATTTAGTTGAGGGTTGATTAATGGGTTACGTTTTATATGCGATCCTGTTTTATATATGGCTCCTACATTTGAAAATTTTATATGTATATGATGTGGAATCGATATCTCCAGAACTGTTACATGTCTTCCATATATAAGACAAGATACCTTTTACCTCATTTCCAGAAAGTGATAGGAATATGACAGTTTGAAAAAATGTAGCGGTTCATTGACTCCATTTTGTTCAAATAAAATTTCTAATGTGTTTGTAAAATTTTTCAATCAGAAATCTTACGTTTCCTTTTACTATACTCAGTACTTTATTTATACTAATTGTAATACTTGTTTTACATAATTTAATAAATATCTACAATGCTTTTAAATAGTTGTCTTTTTTTCAAGGAATTTTTACTTTGAAAGCTTACGCAGAAATTAAAATTATATTTAGTGGTTAAGAAAAAAAATCTTAGATAAACGACGGGGACTTATTTTGAGAAAATATTCTGACATAAAATAAAAAATATTCTCAAATAAAAATTTATCGATTTAAATTATTTTATGGAATTCATTGAAGTAAAAGTAAGTTTGTGGTTAAAAGATGTTTACTCTTGTCTTGAATCAAACTTCTGTCCATTTTACCACCCTCACATTTTATGTTACTAGCCTAATTAGGCCACTATTTTGTTCATCATTGCTTAATTTTTTGAGAGCATATTTCTTTACATATTTATATTATGTTTATTTTCTATCTTCCTACTCGAGTCTCTAAATTTCACCTGCGGTCCGCGTGTCCAGTGGTTATACAGTAACTTAAATTTGGTTAAGAATACCAATAATTATTGAAGAATAATTTAGCCAATTAAATTTTCTTTCACCATACATTATTGTAATCAAATAATTGAAGATGATTTGACACGAATTAATAACAAAAGTGACATGGCTGTAACTGAAAAAAACCATTTCTTCGTATAATTATTACTAATAAAAATGAGGAACGTCCTGTATCCTAGTGACTCCTTAACGGAGATGAATATATTGTTACTTAACAGCATGCCAAGACCACCATAATGCATATAAACTTTAGTCTTTTTAAATTTCTTTGTTCACCATAAACTGTGTAATGAACATCATTACTCAAAGAGATAACAATTTTGTTTAGTCTGTTTGTAATTCAGATGTTATACATCCACAAACCACATGAAACATTGGAACAAGTTGTATAAAGCAACGAATTATTTTTACACCTTTCTATTGGTTACAATTCCACTCAATCACGAAAGCCTGTAGGCTGATAAACAATTGTTAATGAATCTTTAGTAATGTTCATTAATAAATTATGATATTTTAGTAAATACTCATGGGAAAGTAGTCTTATATATATATTTTTTTAATTTAGTTTTTTTTCGTACAGTTTTATTGAATTAATATTTTATTTGTCTACTTCTGAGACACTGGGTATTACTAGTGCTAGATAAAAATTTCTGTTAACATATTTATATCTAAAATAGTATTAAATGTGTGTTATATTTGTGGTAATGACGACAGAATGGGATTAATAACAACCCTCAAGCTGACAACTGCACGGTTTTACTCGTATGAAATTAATGAGCAAGTATTATGACTACTACACAGGTATAATAATTCGCTTCTTTTGATGCATTATTCAAGAGTTAAAGGGGAAATCATTACTATTCGCGCGTGTTTGAGAGCGAGTGTAAAAGGGGAATAGAATAGATTTGTATTTAGAAAAGCAAAAGGGACAGGATCTACGGCTAGGAAACCGACCTCATCAGAGATTGTCAATTAGAGGTGTCAAATACATAATATGCTAACATGATGTTTGTACCGGTGTTAATAATCACAGAGAGCTCTCTATAAATTTCTCATTCTCTGTCAAAACTGACCGACCGCGACCCCTTTGTTAGATTAATCCGTATTTTATAGTCTGTACATATATTATTAACGCGTGGAAGAACGTTTTTCGTTTCATGTTAATTTACGTGAAAATTTTCGTATTTTAAGATATTTTCAGAAAAATTACCAGTTCCTTATGTATTTATTTAATGAGATGTACGAAATGTTTTTGTGTATACAAGTATCATATTTTAGAATGAAATTTTGTATCCAATATTAATATTGAATATTAATTATTTTTTAAATTAAATTTTTTTTCCTCTTACAAAAAATGAAAGTGTACCTAAAATATTACAGATTTATTGCCTTAAATTCTTGTAGTCCCCATTATTATTTTTCTTGTAATAGTAAGAAATATTTTTATATAATTACTAGCTCCCAGTCTCAGCTTCACTCGCGCTATATGGTTACTTGCGTTTCCCGTGGTGGTCAATCTTTTTAATTTATATTTATTAGTCAAGTAACCGGAGGCAGGTGCAGTCAGTCCCACATACAGTAACGGTGGCATATCGCATTTCTCGTTGCTCAGTTGTTTCAGTCGAGCGGGATTGGGCTGTGTGTATTTGGTCGCTTTCCGATCTTGACTGCTTGACTGTCTTTCGTCTTCAGTCACTACCGCACGAACAGTTTTCATCATACGTGCTTTTTTTGTATTTCTCCCAATTGAAGAATGTCTTTTAGGCATGGTATGATGTTTTGAAAAAAGATCACAGAATTTAAAACATTGCAGTTAAATACTTTACACACTTTAAATTAGTAACAGACACATGATAAACAAAAGCAGCTATTTATTTATGTTTTTAAACAGCTGTAAAAAATTTTAAATGAATGAATCGTAAAAATTACATATGCATGTGCGCTAAATCAATTGAAACTTAGAAATAACTGTACATTAAAACCTCAGTCCTTTTCAAAATTAATCAATTCAGTGTTGAAAAAAAATGTTAGGTAAAAATTAAATTTTTCTTGAAAATCAAAAAGTCATTTTGAAAATTAAATAAGCTTTAAGGAAGAAATAAAGGTTTTAAATTTCGTTATGTCGGAGGTCCAAAAAAATTAGCTTATGTTCACCGCAGAGCTTCAAAGTGTAGGTGTGCAAAATTTTAGACAAATCTGTCCGGTAGATCTCGAGGTAAGTTGGAACATGCAGACAAATAAACATTGATTTTTTTATATATAGATTTATTAGATAATTTTCGTTAAAAGCAAGAATTTCTAAACTATGCACAATAAAAATTCTGTTCATCATGCAGTTACCATTGCTGGGTAACTAGTACAATTTTTTTTTTACTCTTGTTCTACTGTGAATTAATTTTTCTACCGTTGCGATTTTTTCTTTGTTAGAGTCGTGCTGTGGAATACGCTCCGACAAATGGTAGATTTCTTACTTGGTTAAATGTACGTGGCGACAACGATATAATAATGCTGATCTTTTACATTTAAAAAAAAAAAAAAAAATATAGAATTCGTATTTGTGCAATGAATTTATGTAAAAAGAAAATATTTTATAAAGACAACCTCTTTTTTTGCAGAGTGATTTCCAATTGCTTGAAAATCTCTCGGGAGATGATTCTATAACCAAAAATAAAAAAATATGTTGATATAAACATAGGCCAGAAAACGGTTCGTTAGCAGTTTCGGCTCGCAAAACATTTAGTCCTGTTTTCTGCTTCCTCTGTGAAATTAAACCGTAATAAAATTCTAGGAGTTCAAATCGAGGGGCAGTTTGGCGTGTCCTTAATTTTTTGATCTAAGTAATTGAATAAAAGTGGTCCCATACCTCTCTCACTTAGGTTTTAAGAAAATCGGAGTAAAACTCGAAATGCTTTTTCGGAAAATACATTTTTTTTACGCTTGAAATTAAATGGCTTTGTTAATTCACAAATAAACAGATAAAAATTTCTAGTTAACTTTGTAAAATTTAATTCTGAGATTACTTAAATAACGTTTATTAAAATTAAACAAAAATTTGAAAAGTTCAACTTTAATTAAGAACAATACACGCAAACTGGATCGGAAAAATTTACAACAAACAAACAATTTACATACATTTAATTGCTACAAATTATAAAAATAAATTTGAAAGACATCCTTCAAAACATATTAAACATCTTTGAGTTTTTTATAGGTTGATAACAGCTGATCAACAATTAAGTTTAGTAGTCAAAAGGGCGTGATTATTACATACATGAAACTTAGGAACCTCCGTAGGATTGCCTGTTTTGGATGTTACCATCAAAAGAAAAATATCTGACATATTAGGTATATTAATTGGAATAATATGATACTAAAACGTGGCGAATACTAAAAACTCAGAAGTAGTTCATTAAAAACAATAAATGAATGAAAGTTAGGGAAAAGTTTTTATATATTAAAATATTTAGACAAATTTATACATTAACTAAATCTGAATATTAAAATGCAGGTTTAAACCAAACAAAAAAAAGAAAAGCAATAAAAAGTAAAAAACGCATTTTTTTTCAGTAACTGTATTTTTAACACTTGTTCAATTATTAAAAAGTTATGTAAAATTAAAATAAAAAAGTATTTTAATAAATAATAATATAAAAATTGCAACAATACATGTAACTCACAAAGCGGTAGCTTTAACCCTACAAGACTTATTTCTAAATACAAAACAAATCTCCATGACAGAATGGTAGGCCTTTCTCGGCCTCATTTGGAGGTCCCGGTTTCGAATGCCGGTCAGGCATGATATCTTTCATACGCTACAAAGATTTCATTTCTATATTTCACGAACAAGCTTCAAAGGTTATGCGTGATTTCATCAAACAAAATAAATAAATATGTACATATTTCTTAATTATATTATTATTGCAGAATTGGAAACGATAGATTGAATCAAAGAGTCTTTTATGATCAGTTAAAAGTAACAAACACTTAAAAGGTTATTTTACTTAATAACATAATCATTTTTTTTGTAGAGTGAAATCAACAACTTTATTATAATAAAATTTTAGTACCAGTAAAACGAATAAATTACCTTCTTAGGTTCTTTTGAAGTACTCTTGTTTGGGAAGGAGGAAGCGGAGAGATTATTTTATCAGAATTTTCCATCAGAATATTATCTAATCTTTTTAGCTTTGATGGTAATGCCAGCTTTCAAGTAATAACATATCAAACTGGTAAAATAAAAAGGTTGCCGCACGGGCAAAATGCGTAGCAAACGAAATAGTATATCAAAAGCTGGTGGAAGTGTATATATATATATATATATATATATATATATATATATATATATATATATTTATAAGTGAATTTTACATTATTTTTATTCTTGTCTCAGGGTAAAAATTTCTCTAGAAATAGATCTTTCTTATCAATTCTATAACTTTTTTTTAGGTTATATATACGTAATCTTTCCATGATAATAAACAATTTAATGTTACAATTAAGTATTTAATAGATTCTGGTTGATTTATAACTTGATGAGTTTTCTTTGCTTGAGTAACTTAATTTGTGATTCAATTAAAATTAAAGAAAATTTAAGAATAGTAATATTAGTAAAATAGCAAAAAGAGAAAAATTAAATTAAAACAGAATTAAAAAATAAATGGTAACTGTTACTGTCGGTTGCACGGTTGAATTTTGTGACGTATAATTTTATTAATTTCAACTAATAGGCTTACACTTCCAGTGAGGAAAAATAAATCTGGCTGTTAATGGATAATTTCCATTTATTTTCTTTATTTGTTTGTATTAAGCTCAGTTAACTGTGAATTAAGTTTTTAATGTCATTCATTATTGATCAGTTTTGTTTCAGGAACATATAATTCAACACAAATATACACATTAATTTATTGTAAATACAGTGTATTTTCATATTTTTTAAGACCTTTTTTGTAATTTATCATTATAATACTAATTACATTATTTGTTAACTAATAACTTACTGTGTAAACTGTTCTTTTTTCATAATACATCTGATTTCTTCTAAATCAATACGATGTATTTATCTGGTTGCCTATATTTTTTTCAAAAGAAATTAAATTGGCTTTATTCTAAATCAAGCCAATCTGTAGCTACAAAAGAAGATGTCCTGACTGACTTGTAATCAATGCCCAGCAAAACCTATTAAACATAAATTGATGAAAATTTGAATTTCTTCTTATGATGTAAGTTCACATTAAGAAAGGATCTTTGAAATTCCGAGTTACAACAGTTAAAATGAAGTAACAGTGAATTTTACTATTTTTGTTTTTTTTTTTAATTTCTCGATAACTAATAAAAATATCAGCTTGATTTTTGGTGTGTAATCTCCATGTAATTATCTAAAAACCGATTTCTAAATTTTTTGAAATTCAACCTTGAAAGAGATGAAGAAAGGTAAAAAAATTTCGAATAATGATAGAAGATTTTCCCATTTCCGGTTATACTAAACGAGATATTTACTCGATTTGGACTTGCAAATACTATTCAGATAAATATATAAAACAATTTTCGTTTTTTTTAATTTCAATTTTTTAAGGGGTGCAACGGTGTTCGGCGCGGCGGTTCAACCAACACAGCTACTGTTACTGTATGAGGGATGCGACTGAACCTGCCTCCAGTTACTTGATTAAAGAATGTAAAATAAAAAAGAATTAAAGATTTTAAAAAAATTGAGAAACGAAGTTCGGTCATCTCCTAGTGGTGTTTGTTCTGGAACGCCAAGAACCGACAAAAAAGTTTTTATCCGTACGAAGGATGTTTAACTAGCTATGATTTCTATTTTAAGATGAAGGCCGACTATTTTAAAACCCGCATTTTTCAGATCATTCAAAGTTTCGGATCCCGTACTGACGAAACTGTTGCTTTGAAGAAATTACAAAACACAGGCTTTCATATTTATTTATCATGATTGTTCTCACAAGCATGAGTTTAATAAACACAGGGGTCCAGGGGGCAGAGCTTTCTAGCTAGATGGGAAAGGAGAGCGAAGCGGACCCTGACCGGCTAGTTTGTAATAAAGTATATAACAATGTAAAGGCGTTGAAAATTAGTTTTATTAAAACTAGTTGTACATACTTAGATTTACTTTGCGCTTATATTTGTGAATGGGCAATCTTTGCTAAAAAGAGAAATGAAATCATAATTCTCAAAAAATTATAATATCTTTCTTAACAAACCAGTTAACAAAAACACTGTTTTCGCATACTTCAACGCAATCCTTTTTCTTACGAGGAAGGGCTTTATTTTCCTTCCGTTGACATTTTTAGTAAATTATCAAACCATTAAAATAATTTCCCCACTAATTTAATTGAAACAATTAAAATATTTTTTTTTTTAAATATATATATATATATTACTGGTGACGATTAAATTTTAAGTAATCTCATTACTTTAGAAAGAGACAACGTTTTTCCTTTGTTCCGAAATACGTAAAAATTACCGAATCAATTATTACGAAATTTTAACTGTAGCTTCATTATGATCTCTGGAATCGTTATTGCAGTTCAAACGTCACCAATCTCACCTCTATATAAATAATAAATAAATTTTTAAAAAAACGTATAAATAAATAACCTAGAACTTTCATTACTAAATTTAATGTTCTATATCGATTATTATTGACCATATCGATCGTTGTCTATGTCAGATCGACTTCTTCAGAATGTGATTTACTAAATTTAATGTCATTGCCTATAAAGGATCTGTTTGTATTATTATCGAATTAGTTTAATAATAAAATTGAAATGACAACTATTTACGTTTTTAAAAAAAAAATTATTTTGGTGTGAGGAATATTGAATTTCGATATCAACATACAGACTTCTTCAGAAAGTTATTATGTGTTTTATTAAATTTCCAACTGTCTAATCTGGTGGCAATCCGCAAGAATCATCCACGCCAGCAAAGAAACACTTTACATTTTTATGTACTGAGCTAAGAAATAGTCACCATCTCAGAAATGGTCAAGCTGAGACTGTACATGATTACACTTCACTTACACTCATACATATCGTCTTCATTCATCCTTTGAAATAATACCTGACGGTAATTTCCGGGGGAATAATAGGAGAAAAAGGAAGATCGGCAAGGTCATAGAGAGGAACAATTTCTAGGGCTACTAGAATTCACGATCGTAGGCAACGCTCACTCCTGGTCGTACTCAAAGACCTGTGGAGCAACGTATACGCCCAGCCTAAAATCGAATTTAACCTTCCAGAAATATCTTACATCTAAAATTAGCTCTTGTTTATTATCCTAAAATGAAATATCTGATTGTAAAAGACATATTCGAATATATAACACGATTGAAATATGTAAATAAAATATGCTTATATAATATATAAGATTAAATATGCGAAGCCAAAAAGTGGAACGATGAAACTCCTGAATTTTGCCATGCTGGGAACAAAGTAGTTAGTTCTTAAACAACTTTAATGTTCTCCTGATTTCATAAAAACATCGATTTTAGGAATACATCTTTAATCAAAATATTTTATATTAGCCTGTAAATTGTGAATAGTGATAACTTTTGAGTGCAACAGCCTACACATAATTACTAAAATTTATTTCCATTTTTTGAAGTTCTGTAAGCATATAGCGTGGGAAAAACGCGATGGAGGTTGCTAGTATTAATTAAAAAACAAAAAAAAAATCCGAACATTGTCCATCCTGTTCAGTGTTTATGTAAATTTTTAATTAAATAATTTTAGTTTCAGAGCTTCCGAGTAGTTATTTATTTTGTTCTTATTTTTTATATTAATTATTGTCTTCATCCATTTATTTACCTTAACATTATTTCATTTATTTAAATTTTAGTTAGGTCCTTAAAAACATCTATTTTTTAATTTTATAGTTAATTGTGTATTCTGTGACGTTGTTCTGATCAAAACTTTACCACCATTTCCCTTGATCCACCCAAACAAATACTGAGGCAGTCCTTTTATATATTATATCCATTCTAGACACGATCTATACACTATATTAATATGTACCGATCAGAATAAAAGATTAATTTATTTAGATTTAATTATTTTTATACAGCATTGGAGCAGCTATAAATATCAATTTAATTTTGTTGTTAGTTTTATGTTAATCTGCTCATTTTATTAAACCGGTGTATAAAAAAAAAGTATGATACGTTTTAGTCTATGACGTTCCAATTACATAGCAGTAATGCCAGTTTTATTCCATTACAGCATGACAAAAATCGTGTTATACTGCCCATTCTCATTCTATTTATAAATTTTTCCCTATTCGCTTGAAAATGATGAATATAAAAATTTTACATTTTGTATTATAGACAGATCATTTTTTAAATTTATAAAATCATACTTTTCCCCATATATTCTACTTAGTCGTCCCAGACCTTACAAACATTTATTTTAAATTTTATTAGTAACCTTTGTGGTTATTTTCAGAGGATTTTCCATCTCAGTTTTATTAACAAATATTGTTTTTTTTCCCAGTATTTGGATTGAGTTATTCAATTGATATCCTTGACTAGAAGCGTGAAGATATTTAACAATAAAACTGTTAAAGTTAACAGAAATGTAATTACGTAAAATTTTGATTTTCATGTGTAAAAACTCTTATCAAAATTATTTATAAATATATTATACCGTATTATACACCAAAATGGATTACTGTTAAATTTATTCCAGAAAAGAAAATTTAAAAGCCACTTATAATATTTTCTGACCATCTTAAGAAAGGTTTTGTCCCATTACTTCAACAATTATAGATAGTGTTTAAATTTGGTTATAAAAATTAAATTTGTTTTAATTACGAAAAAGTAGTAAAATGTTAATTTCAAATATACTATTATTCTTGGCATAATATAAATTCTACTTGTGTTTGGAACTAATGTAATGAACCATATGTGGACTAATTATCTAATACTGCCATTCCAGCATTAGATGATAAGTTTCCACTGTAGCCGATAGCATTCACATGCATCGTACGTCCCCATACGATATTATGCTATTTTTAATAGCCTACTTGCAAATAACCAAGTAGAGCGATTATTTAAATCAGTTATTTGCATTAGTTTTAAACATTACTGGAGTAGACTGTATGTTGTTCAAGTTCATTCCAATTTAGTAGATAGTATTTACTCGTTTTATGTACCGTATGTGTGGGCTGAGGTCTATTTTGCTTAATACTTTTGAAATGGGTGAACATATATTGGTGAGATTTTTTATACTGAAAGTGTATCTGAGGCATTGAAATTTTTCAATTTTTATGAACTTTCCCTATAAGTAGTTTCCCTTTATTCAAATTACTACGATAAAGTTATTACATTTTGGTGAAAACTTCTGAACCGTTTGTTTTTAAGGCTGTTAATATTAATGAAATATTTTATAAAAATTTCCCCTGTCATCTTTAAAACTATAAAAATTCAATCTAATAATCACAGAAAGTATATCGTAATCCTTAAGGAAACCATGACTACCACATTAACCTAAATAGAATATGATGAAAGGTTTACATAGACACTTTTAAAAACTGTAAGGGAATAAATTTCCTTTCCTCAAAAACTTGCCTAAACTTTTTAATTCGTATTAATTAAAATAATCAAACTACTAATTGTAGAAATATGTATAAAGGTTGAGGTAGGAAGTGAAGAAGGACCAGATATCTCTTATTTCTGGAGTTGGAATGGAGTAATTTAAAAAAAATATATTTAATTATTGTATTAATTGTTTTTAATGTCTAGTAAGGAAATTAATAAATAAGTAAGAAAATAAATAACATCAAAAGATTTTATTAGTTTTTTTAACTCATCACCGAAAATATTTAAGTTTTAAGCTCTTTAGAAATGTCAGGAATGTTTAGTATCATATAATCAAAACATTTATACTTTTTATTAAGTCTTGTGCGGAAAAGGTTCACTTGGTCTTCTGTTTTGGTTACTTTCTGTTTTCGTGTGGATGTGTGTATTTATATATTGTGTATTTTGGTGTCTATTTTAATTAATATATCTCTGGTGCAGGTGATTGTAAAATCAATAAATTCGGTATGGGGATACGTATACATGGGGCACTGATGGTTATATGAAAACTACTCAGTGAAGGAGGAGTTACCAAGTACTATCTCGACCTATATGCAATTTTGTGAAAAGTTTGCTGATATATTTAAAAATTATTAATAATACTTTAAAAATAATTTGATAAACACTTTTTTATCCATATACTCTTCTTGGTAATAAAAAAAAACTAAATTGTTAAGTTATAAAATTAATGACACTTTAAAAAATAGAAATACCTATAAAAAGTCGTTAGAAGGTCAGAAGCACAGCTCTCTTTGAAATGGTAAAGGGAGTAATAAATTATTGTACATTTTATTTTTCAAACTATGATCAGTGTTTATTTTTTTGTCTTTTTACCTTATCCAAACAATCGTTTAAACTCAATTCAGTTTAACAATCTCAAAAACATTTTGAAGTAGAGATGGCGTTAATACACAAATTAAAGTTTTGTAACCGGGTTTTTCTTTTAACATTTATGTTTTAATGGAAAAAAACACTCGCACTGGTCCGTTAGGACAGATAAGTAACCGTAGTATAGTTTCTGTTGTAGTATACTTACAACTTCATTGTAGGTAACTTTATATACTGTCGATAAGGTTTTCACTAAATTGCATCTAGGTCGAGGTAGTACTTGTTGGTAAACGAGAAACAACTCATCTTATCTGATTAGTTTTTATACAAATTTGATATAAATATCAGTGCTCCGTGTACGTGTCACTGAACCAAACTTTATGATTTTACTATCACATGCACCAGCTAACTAAAGCTATTCGTGATAACTTTTTATCTTTATTTATTTATTTCATTATTAAAGTGAGAAAGTCAAAAAGTGAAAGATTTTCACTCCTGTATTACTCGAGTGAAAAAAAAAGTATTATGGTTATGAATATAATTCTAAATTAAATAAATTTTAATTAATTTTTACATTGTAACAAAATCTGAAATATTCCAAGTAGCTAAGAAGATTAAGCTTAATCCAGTATGTATATAAAAATTTATTCAAGAGAAAAATGGAAGGATCTAACGAGGGCTTCATTGTAAGTACATTCGCAATACTTCCCTCTCATTTTAAATAATACGTTTTTAAAATAATCATTCTTTTCTTATCAGTAACCAATTATTTTTTTAAATTAATTTTATAATATATTAATTTTTATATTAATTTTTCATTTTATTAAAAACTGATTTTTTAAAAATATTTTTAATTAAATTGTAAAACAACAAATATGGAATTCAAACCCTTTATTTAATTTAATTTAAATTTTAAGTTTAATTTGTAAATAATTCATCGTTAAATATCTTGTAGTGTGACCCTTGCTAGTTTAAGATAGTGCAGTAAATTTTTAAAAACTTTTTAAGACATTTTATTGTATTGTAAAAAGAGAATATGATTAAATCTTAATTTCAACTGCTTTTGAAAAAGCTGGCAAGGTACTCCATAACTTTTCTGGCTATTAATAATAAAAATTAAAAGAGAGCCAAAACAAAAACAAAACAAAAAACAGAATATATATTCTTTAAACAGGGGGAATAACTTTTAGAAAAGGTTTTTCTAAAAATATTCATATGTAGGTTAAGCATAAAAAATTTGCTTAAGTAAAATTTTCTCTAATCTAACATCCTCTTCAATAAAGACTAAAATAAATAAAAAAATTTTCTAAAAATACTTTTCTGCATCTTATGTTCAGGATCTATAAAATTAAAAAATTGTAGACATTTCTTATAATATATGTGAAGTATAAACTTATAAAAAGATTTTTTTTAAATATTTAAACTGAGGGTGAGGTAGACAAAAAAATAAAACATTTATTTCTATTTTAAGAAATTGACGTTTTGATAAACATTTTAGTAAATTATTTATTATATTTAAGTAACAAAATTGCTTTAATAATGTTTTCCCTAAATTGCCTCTGAAGAAAATCGAAATAGTTTTTCCGCGATTTCCTCCACCTTTTTAACTAATTTTGAAAACAGAAATTAATAAGATCAGTGCCTCATATATAAAAATATTTGAGCCACGTTTGAAGAAAATCTATAGATCAATCCTGAGATTTAAGGCTAAAAGCAATGCGACGTACATACATAAGCATATTGTTTTTTGGTCTAGATCAGTGATTCTGAACCTTTTTAGCTCCTTTACCCCAAAAAAGGAAAAAAAATCTATAATTAATATTTTGCGACCCCCCCCCCCCACAACCACAATCCAATGAAATCTATTTTTAAACTATTTAGCTGCATTGATATCGATGAATATGAATATGTATGTATAAATTGTACAAACATGAGCAGTTTACAAGTTCCAACTTGATGTGTTCCTTGTAAATTGGACTACTTTCGTAATATGAAAGCGTCATGTTCAAACGTGCATATGAAACCTTTAAACACGTGGTGCTCTCAGCGGTATAAAAGAGGCGTCTTCTTCTTTGATCCCTATCTGACGATTGGTGAGGGCGGCTGGCCGCGCAACCAATACGCTGCTGTGGGTGCCGCAGGATTCCGAACTTTGCTCACAACGCTTTTTCGTTCTACAGCGTTTTTCTAAAAAAGGCGTAAGGGATTGCAGAACGCTAGTTAGTTTCGAATACGAAGCGTGCGTCTGGAGCCTTTATTTAAGTTTTTAAAAGTTTAAATTCATTGAAAATAATAATAATAATTGAGGTTCCAGTTTTTTAGTGTGTGGTCAAACGGTGTAATTGTTTTTGTTTTAATTAGATCCTTATGTAAAATGGATAATTTGTGAAAAATGATGTGAGCCATCTACTTCCAGCATATCGATTGGTAAAAAGACGAGATTGTATAACGACAGTTATTTCAATTATGATTTTCCTCATTGGATGGAAAGCCATAGTGCGTTGTTTGCTTTCAAGCCCTCTACGAAGAAAGTATGAAGCCATCAAAATTAATTCGATACTTGAAAATTAAACATTTGGATCATAAAAAACCAACCCTTGGAATTTTTCGGAAGCAAGTTACATACTTTGAGAAGTCAATAAGCTTCTATTTGTAAATCAAGCCACACTGATTATAAGTTTAGCTCTTGATGACTGCGGTTGTGTTTTTCTTGCTCCGAGTATTCGTGGTTATTACTGCGGTTTTCGTTAATAGTTCTGTTACTTTTTCGTTTTTTTGTTTACTTTTGGTTGTTTAGTGATGTTTTTAGTAGTTTTTTTGAGTTTTCGTTTTTTTTTTTGTTGCGACACATTTAGTTTAGGTTAACCTGAATTTCGTTGTACTATTGTTTACTTTATTTAGTTGTGCATTCGTGATTTGTTCTGGTATTGAAGTTAATTTTCAGTTTTTGTTGTGTTATTTATTAGTATTAAGTGTTTAGAAATTTATTTTTAATAGACTAGCCAACGGTAACTAGGGCTTATCTACCTAGTTTCCCAGCTGTTTGATTTGTTTAATGGTTTACGTCGACGTGTGTCGAATTAATTACCTTTTGCAATTAGTTACTGTTGATTTTCGTTTTTATTTTTGGTTTCTTTTAATTAGTTTTGGTTTATGGAATCATGACCGACCCAGAGGGTGTCAGAGGGTGAGATTCGATCCGATGAGGAGGGATTTACTCCGGTAGTAGAACGACATTCCGCAAGAGGGGAGCTTCTCGTGTCCAGTTGCGGGACACGACAGTAGTGGCTGACAGTAGTGTTCCGACAGTAGTGGCTGTGAAAGCCTAGCGTAGATGGTAATAAAAGAGATTCGACGTGCAGACCGGCTAGTGAACATGCGAAAGAAAAGGAGAAGGGAAAAGCGTCAACTCGGGGATGGTAGAGGGCTCTCGACTCACCGGTTCTGGCCGCTGTGGGTGCCTGGGGTAGTGAGGCCCTTGAGAGAGATTTTCCGCCTCTACTAATGAAGTTGGGTAACGACATTGAGGACATTGCACCGAGACTTTCGAGGACGATGGGGAAACGCAGGCTGCGGTTTTCTCTCCAACAACAGGGGAGAAGAAAAATTCTAAGGCCGGCAGTAGGAGTTCCCTCTCCTCCTTGGAAGACGCCTCCGATTTCGAACGTGGTTCTGTCCTCCGCATGGAAAAAACGTTGCCAAACGAAGCTAAACTGGAGGATGCTGCAAGTACGAACCTTCGGAAACAGAAGAAGTGTTTGGCGTTTAACATTGGAGGTTTACTCCGGTATACCAGAGAACTGAGCTTACTTGTCCACCAAAACGCGACCACTAAGCTGGAAATAAAGACGTGCCCCAGTATGGAAGGAAAGAATATACACATGGAAGGAATATACGGGCAATAGCCCGTATGGTGGAAATGTTTAAAGACGTGCCTGACGATACAACTGTGGTGTCTCAGGCGAGGCGGCCTGCACAATTGGACATGGTGGATGAGGCCACACAAATTTACTTCATCAACACGGATGTGGCCTTACAGATACCGGATGGAGGTCTGCGGCAGAACATGGCTTGGACGGGTGAGGATCTAAGGCGGGTGATTGTTGATGGGGATAACCGACGCAGACGACCGCAAACGGCTGGTTTTGAAGACGTCTTCCCATCTTCTGCCTTGGTAGAAAATGCTACAGAATTAGAAGAAGGTGTTGGATCCGTTTGGATTATTGATATACACGGATGTGGTCAAAACCCCTCAAAACGCTATGATATTCCAGATGGCTCCGTGTATTCGGGACCTGGCTCGTGCAGTAGTCCAGGTAGATGCAGTAGATGCTGGATCCAGGTCCTTGAGCGATCGACTACCTGTCGAAGTTTATTCGTAATTACGTGTCCGGCTCCGGGGGGTGGGTAGAATACAGATGTATAAAAGAAAAAAAAAGTCGAGAAAACGCTGGTCTTGATGAACTAGTTAGACCTTAAAATATATAGATATACAAAAACCCTGTACTCCATTTTTGACATGATCACCATACTTTCACGGTTATTATATTTATTTTAGCTACATTTGCCGAGAAAGTAAAAATAATTTTTAGAGAATTTAATCTTACAAAATTAATATAACGTAAATAGAAAATAGATACAAGTTTCACAATTTGATTTTAAAACAAAAGACATCAAATATATTTAAATTGTTATTTAACAAAATTAAATTATAGATTTTTTTTTATTTATTCAAATTCTTTAGAGTTGACAAAGGTTTCTGGTAAGATTACAAATACAGTTTTCAGAATAATTTTTTGCCTTATGTACATTAAAATTTTATCTACCTTAATATATTTTTTCTCCATATGAAAAGAATTAATTAAAATTATAATAATCGTAAAAAGATAAATAAAAATGACTGCAAAATGTACGATAGACGTTTGTTTTTTCTATAAAATAAATCAACGTAATTCCATTTATTGAAATTATATTTATTTATTAACCACACATACACAAAATCGATTACCTCATCAGGTTTGTTATCTTTTTCATTTATCAGTGAAACATATACGTATCTTATGTTCCTTCATATATCCATTAATTCGATCATTCATCATTCCAGCTTCAATTTTTTTTAAACTGGATGAACAGAATATTTGTATTCTGTCAATATTTGATGATAAATCATAAAAATATATAGGATTCCAACTGCAACTGTATACATATTTTGCTTTTACACACTCAGTAGTGGTTAATTTTAACTGATTTGTTTTTATTTATAATTGCCAAAAATTATTAGTAAATTTACCACATTATTTGTCTGAATCTTAAAGTAATTTGGTTTTCTATAAATCTGAGTATAATTCTGAAGGACTTATAATCTTTAAAGGAAACTAGCAGTTGATTTTCTTTGTTTCACAATTTCTTATTATACATTTCTTCAAAAATATGCCGGGTAGCATCGAGAGCCTGTTAAAAAGGAAAGTTTTTTAACCACGATTAAATGTAATTTTAGTACATTATTGCCGAAGAAATAATTATCATTTTCTAAAAATTTCAATAACTTCCTTTTAAAACATTTTTCAACGCCTCCTATTTGAAAAGTTTCCTTTTTCTACTATTATATACGATGAGGGGGGGGGGTAAATGTAGGGATACAAGTTTTGGTGATGTAATAATTAAGCTAAGAAGAGTTTTAAAAAATTAAGTAAATTTTGTGAACTAAGAGAAAGTAGAAAACCGTAAAATACGTAGATTCTGTACTTAGGAAGTACACTGGGATTCACATATAACGGAAAACGTTTTTTAATATTTCTCCGAGTCTTCCTGTTAAGCTATTTTTATCATCAGAGGTTCTTAAAATCTGAAAGGACCAGGATTAGCAGAAGGCCCCAGGTTTTGACTTAATTATTAACAAAATGCTACTTATGCTTTCCTTTCAAAGCCATGTTATACGTAACGCTCGTCTTTAATGTCAAACTATATGCTTCCCTACGAAGTGGAAAATTTCACAAATGGTAATGGTCCCGAAACCAAGTAAACCGTTACAAGAGGTGTCTTCTTATAGGTCAGTGAGTGTGTTACCTATTTTGTCTAAAATGTTTGAGAGACGTTTTCTTCAGAGGCTGTGGCCTATTCTTGAACACGGTAGTGTTTTCCTGATCATCAGTTCGGCTTCCGAAGTGGAAGTAAATCAGTCATATGTAAAGCGTTTGTTCTTATTCCTTAAAGTATAATTAAAAAAACAAAAAAAAGATTCATTTTTTAATTCATTAATTCACCACAGAAGCTTGTACGTGGAAATATGGAAATGGAATTTTGTAACGAATAAAAAGTTTCTCGCCTGATCACCAGAAACTGTCGAATCTGGATCCACCGGGATGAATGTGCGAGACGCTACTATGGTGATTGCCGTATTTGTTTAATAAATAAAAAATTATATCAACATATAATAAATGAAATTAGTAGAAAAGTTCAAAGAAGCAAAGTATGAGAGATATTTAAAAGGGATATATCAAGGTAAGGAAAAATATAATTAAAGAAAGGTAGATGCAGCTTATAGAAAAGTTAAAGAAAACATTAAAGAAAGCTGAAAGTTACATCTATAAATGTTAATGTATATTTGGAAAGCTGGCAGAAGCACATGGATGGAGAGAGAAGGAGAAGAAATGAAAATTTCATCAAAGAGAAAAAATTTATAAGAGTTTTATAGGAAACTATACTAGAATGTGAATCTTATAAAACTCTGAAAGATTTAATCAAGAAAAAAGCAATAGGAAATGATGTAACATTAGAATATAAATTCAGAGAAAACAGGAGTTTGTTTCGAAGAAATACGACTGAATAAATTTTGCACGTACTTACAGATTTTAGAACAGGAGAAAGACTTCAAATCTAAAATAGCAGAATGTAATTGCTGTTTTATCAAAGAAAACAGTAGCAGATAAATCATAATTTCTGTCTGACACTCGTACATCGTCAATATCACTAGGATTATTACATACAAATAGAACGTATGGTAGAAAGTGTATTAAATGAAGATTAGTTCAGTTATAGAGAATCCACAGAATTGGAGTGATCTAGTGGTGAACACGTCTTCGCAAATCAGTTGATTTCAAAGTCGAGAGTTCCAATGTTCAAATCCTAGTGAAGTTATTACTTTTAAATACTTTTTTACGTATTTGAATACTAGATCATGGATACCGGTTTTCTTTGGTGGTTGGATTTCAATTAATTACACATCTCAGAAATGATCGACCTGAGACTGTACAAGACTACACTTCACTTACACTTATATCATCCTCATTCATCCTCTGAAGTAATACCTGACGGTGATTCCCGCTCGGAGTGATTCAGAACCGGGATGGGTACCAGGGATTGAATTCTGAACTTCAGATTAATTTTCAAAGGCAGGTCTAATAAGAATAAACCCACTTACTCAGCATTTTTACATCTAGAGAAAGTATTTGATAACGGGCAATAAAATAAAATGTTAAAATATAGGGAAAAAAGAGTTATTTACAGATTCTGTAAAGAAATTAGGCAACAGTTGAAGAGAGACGAGTTCTGATTTAAGAAGGAATGAGGCAAAGATGTAATTTGTTTCCTTGCTTTACATCTTGTGCTCAGAAGAAATATTATGCGAATTAAAAGAAAATTTTGAGAGAGAAATCTTTATCTAAGAAGAATTTTTTCACTCGATAAAAGCGTGAAAAATTTCTCCTATGTACAGTAAAATATTCATCTTTTATTTGCTTATTTATTTATTTTTTGATTTATTCAAAATGTATACGAATTTGCGTTTTTAACGGCATAATATAATAATGATATACGTAGAATTTAAATATACTATTTTTATACTACATCCAGTTCTAAAAATCGAACTTGGTTTATAAATAACGCGGGAAATCTATCGATAAAATTACTAATTCTTTATTTCAGGATTGTCATATCAACAAAATATTATTATGAACGTATTTTAAATATTCCTGAGAGCGATTATTAAGCTTAATTCATAATAAACGGTTGAACGATTAGACGATTCGCGTCTAAACATTCAAATCGTCGTTTTATTTATATTTTAAGATGTTTCAAGTAGCATTTTCTTCTGCATTCATGCGTGTTCATCTATTTAATTATTATATATCTAATATTTTTATATCCTGACATAATATAAAATTTTTGAAATACAATTCTTCACTTATGGTACAAACAGTCCAGTTTGCAAATATACAAATAATAATGAGAAATCTATAGCCGATCTCTGTGGTGGAATGGTAGCTTCTCGGGCTTTCATCTGGAGATTCCAAATTCAAATCCCGGTAGACACAGCATTTTTCACACGCCGTAGAAGTTCATTATCATACATCTGTCACTGTATTTGGTGTAAGTCTATTGTTACCGTATATATTATTTATAAAGATTAATGAAGTTGTGTTAATAGAAAACGTTTTTATAATTGGCGGAATAGATTTTATGTATTCATTAGCTCAACAAGATAATACAACAAAATAAAATATAGAGAAAATAAAAATTACAATATTTATAAATCTTTCAAGCATTCTCGTTAGAAATTTCATTATAATAATAAGATTATCTTTCATGCTAATCAGCCATTACTATTTGTAGAACCTATTCGTAACTTGTGTGCTGTCATATATTGGGCAGTTATTAATCAACGAATATCATAAATTCAAATATTAGAACAAGTAAATTGATATCTATTAGAAAATTTAATTAATCACTCATTATAATTATAATCGAATTCATTAAGATAAATTAATGAATTGTACAGTAATTCTATAATTAATTTTATAATAGAAAGTTAAATTAAAAATAAACCTGATTGTCAAACTTATTCTTTTATTAGGTTTCTCAACGATTTAAATAATCGGTTAGATTAACCGTTAGACAGCGGTTTAAATATTCTATTTAAATAGTCGGTAGAAGTCAAAAGAAATCAAATTTATTGTTTTTGTTGTGATATTTGTTACTAGTGTTGTATATAATGTTAAATTAATGATCGGTTTATTAAAAAGTGAATGTGAAAATTTTGTACGGAAAATTAGGATTATTGCGTTTTAGATTAATTATTCACTATGATCTGAAGTAATATATACACGTAGGCTTTTAATATATAGTTTTCAAAGAGATCGAATTTCTTAAAAATTAATCTACCATCACATGCAGTTTCCATAATTCGAATTTTGAGTTTTTCAAGGGTAATTATTTAAGAGCTAACGAAAGCCCCAATAGATAAATAATATTCAGATAATAATTTTATTTATTTTTTTAAATTTAAATATTATGTACTTGATCTGTAAACTGACAGGTAATTGATATATAGTCTTTCAGTTAAGTGACCACGGTATACATCTTCCAAATATAAAATTTTATCACGTTTTTTCTATTACCGGACAGCTGCATGCAGATTTTAATCTACTTATATACATTCACAAGAATTAATTAATAGTACTATTTTGAAAAAATACACAAAACATTACTTGCTCCCGGCAATCCAAAAAACCTAGTTTTCTAATCAGATTCACTATCTAATGTTAATATTGGATATAACATTTTGTGTGTAACTTCTAAAATACTTTTAACATATATATTTTTTTCTAAATACGACAATTTTTCTTGATTTACTATTAACCATTCTCGTCTGAAATACGCTGCTGATTGCAATTAGACAACCAAGCAGGAAACCATTATTGGACAGATTATTTTTGCTTTCTTGACTGTAGCTTTGTTGTTGCCTACCTAACCTAGCTGCAAAGAAAAAAATTAACAATTGGCCAAAGATATGGATATCGGTTTTTTGTAAATGTTAACATTCCAGGATTCAGTTATCAGAAATTCTTAAACGTTATAAAAATTTCTGGAAGATGTATGTATATACATATCTACACACATATACATATGTACGAATGTTGGTCCATCAATCTATACTTTGATTAATATGTTCGCCGGACCGGTTAAACATAAATTCTTCGAAAATAGTTTAATAAAGTTCTACTTTTGAAACACTTTGAACAAAATTAAAAAAAGGAAGGGTAGTTTTCATCTTTTTGAATTTTAAACTTCTTGTATAGACATAGAAGATTGAGGGTTAGAACAATGAAAGTACTGTTAATTTATTTCTAATTCTAATGGTTGAAGTCCATCGGATTTAGGGATTTGATAATACTCAATATCTTTTCTAAACAGTTTTTGTTTATCTCTTGAAAACCTATTGACCAAAATCAAAAGTTGAAATTTGGCGCTCTATTATATATTTATATATATATATATATATATATATATATATATATATATATATATATATATATATATATATATATATAAACTCAGCTTTGACCTGATTTATTATCACATCGGACAAGGAAGCATAATTGTACCCATATTTTTTTTCAGTACATTATAATTTTTTGTTGAATAACTACTCTCCAAAATGGGCCAAGTTGTTGAAGTAAAGAATTACTCTAACAAATAAACTTTTAAGCCAAAAAAAATTCAAAGGAGCTGAATGGATTTATACTTAAAATATGATTTTTTTTTTATACTTTAATTTTGAAGATTGAAAATCCAATTGTATCTAGTATTAATGTAGGTGATACGGGAGAGGATATAGCTCAATACTAGACCATTTGACTGCAGACGACGGGAAAGTTTTAATGAAAGGCGGTCTGAGGAAACCGATTTTAGAATGTTAACATTTTTAGAATTTTTCATTATTTCTGATGCTTTATTTGTTTTTTCAAGTTTTAGCTGTTATTAAAAATATTATATTGATATAGCTGACCCCAAGAGCAAGAGGGTCAAGTAGGACCTAAATCTTTTATTAAGTATTTACATTTTTTCTTAATTACATTTTTTACACTGCTTAATTTTTAAAGTTAAAACCTCATTTGATCAAAGAAGTCAAACCGGATCCACTTTTTTTATTGAACACATTTTTATTTTCCCTATTGTATTCTAAGTGTTGTGTAATACGGCCATTATTAATATTTGAAAAATGCACAGTATATTTGGAAAAAATCTGTCAAGAGCAAAGCCGAAAAAGTTATACAACTCTCTGCCGCATGTTTCGTAATAACAGAAGCATATCGCTATATACGATATATTTCACGTTCTTTTAATTTTATTTTTAATGAGTCATTGACTTTTTTTATAATTTGAATTTTGTAAACGTTGGCTGATAAAATACGGAATTAAAAATGTTAAATTCTTGCTTGTAAGTCGACCACAGTTTTTTTAATTAAATTTTTGATCCCTTTATATTAATTAACAATCTACACGCTGGTATTTATGGTAAAATTTTTATATTAATAAATATATGAGAGGTTATCTCTAAAGTAAAGACCGTTTCATTGTAAAAAAACCTATTCTGAAAACTTTGTAATTATTTTTTTATTTCTCTAAATTACATTCCTTACTTTCTCTATAATCACCGCATGAATTAAGAAATTTATCGTAGCGATACACCAGCTTGAATATAGCCTTCTGCCGCTAGTCCAATTAGTCATTTATTAACAGCATTTTTAAGTTTATCGTTACTCGCGAATTGCTTACCATTCAAAAATTCCTCCATTTTTCCAAACAAATAGTAATCAGAAGGAGCTAAGTCCGGACTATTTCGTGGGTTATCGTAAATTTCCCATCCAAATGTTCTCAGTAAATCACTTATCGGACCCGCAAGATGTGGACGTGCATTATTGTGTACCAGGACAACGCCTACGGTCAGCCGTCCACGTCGCCGATACCAAAAGACAGTGGCCATAAGTTTGGTCCAAATGGCTGTGGATTGACTCTTGTTGGTCTGGTTAGTGATTGAGGATGACGCCACTCACTTGACTGCCGTTTTCTCTCTGGCGTGTAATACGAAATCCATGTTTCATCACCGGTAATAATTGAATTAAGGAACTCATCACCTTTTTCTGTGTAGCGCATCAAAAATTCCAAAGAGATCCCATTCGGATTCTTTTGTGACGTTCCTGTAACATCTGCGGCACCCAACGTGCACAAACCTTTCTGAAGCCTAAATGGTCATGAACAAAGCGATCAATAACAGATCTTAAAACATCAGTAAAAAGAAGGGCCCGGTCGGAAATTGTTGAGTGACGATCTGTTCTGATTTCATTTTCGACTCTTTTCAACAAGTCCTCGGTGATACCGAGGGCCTCCCCGAACGTTCTTAATCATGCAAATTAATTTTGTTACTTCAAACAATTTTCAGACGTTTCTTTAATTCATTACATTATAACTGTACGCAGCAACCAACTGCCTATGAATTTCAGCCGGCTTAACGTTTTGATGGTTTAAAAAAAGTATTTCACAGTCGGCGGCAAAATCGATTTTCCAATTCATCTTATAACGTAATAATTGGCACATAATCAAAGATAATACAGCCCGTCAACTTACAGACAACAATGCAGTGTGTACATTACTAGCGTGGCCATGAACGACACAGGTTCGCCAACCTTAAGGAGAGAAATTTCCCAGTGGTCTTTACTTTAGATATCCCTGGTAATATTAACCGTAAATAAATCTTTAATGATAATTGAATGTTAAAATAAACTTAATTTTCACATATTAACTTAGGGTTAGTCCATTTGTTCCAATTACATTATATAATTTTAAATAAGAGTAAATAAATTAATCACTGATATTTTACTTCTTATGAAGGGTAAAGTCGAAAAAAAGTGTTTACCCTTTACTATTTTTTATGAAGAAAACAGTTTAATAAATCTACTGCCAACAGGTACGAAAATGGGTAATTTCTGTGAAATAGAGCTGCCCACAATTTTTTCTAAAAATATCATTATTTTAACTTAATATATATCTTTTTTTTTAATTTTATTTATAACATATGATTCTTCACACTTAAGCACCCATTTTAAATATAGAAAGTCTTTTCATTACTTTCTTTTTAAGGATGAAATGAATGAATGCGCAATGATGTCACTGAGATTTGATGATGCGTACTTAATTAAAAATAAAAAACTTTTCAGAATGTTGTTTTCTGAATTTCTATTTTTATCATGCTTTTTAAAAATTTGTTTTATACTGTTTTATTATTAAATACACACATATATGGTTATATATTCTTGGTTTTTTAAAATGGGTTTTCGGCTTGACATAGTGAAAAATTGTGATCTAAGAATTATGAGATTTCAGCTTCTCCATTAACTATGGAACGTTCTTCTTCTCTATCCTTTCCTTTCACTTGCTTGCTAATAAACTCTCTCCTTTTCACTTTTATTCTTTACACCTATCTCTTTCTTATCTCATTTCTTACTGTTTTTCATGTAAGCATTCCTGCTATTCCATTCTCTCCTACTTTAAAAAGTCTGCTTGCTGAATTTACCGCATTTTTATTTTTTAAACCAACGTACCTTTAGTGTCAAGTCAGATAATAATGTAATATATCATCATTTCTTAGACTAGTTTAATCTTTTCATTGTATATTTCAAGCTAAAAGGCTTTCTTTTAATTATGTTGTTGCCTTCACCTTATGAGAATACAGTTAAACTTCAGTAAATTGTATTTTTAATTTCAGTTTATAATTTTTTCAATTATTCTACTAGACCCATTTTTATCAACGGACGAATAGTTCGTTATTGAATTCAATATGTATGTGTACATCTGTGAATACTTTTTGTCTCAGATTTTGATTTCGGATTCGGATAAAGCATCGTTAAGAGAATTAAAAAAATACAAATGGCCGCGATCGGCCGTCCGGTTCATTTCAAAATGGCCGAAAAAATAAAAAAATTTGAAAAAAAATCATTACGTAAAAATAACGATATAAGTTATTAATTTGGTTGAAAGCACTAATGTAAAATTTACTAAAATGTTTTAAGTAAAAAAAATCAATTTTTAACATCTAGTAATAGACACCAAAAAGGCGGAAAAACTAAATTTATAATAATTGAAAAAATATGTCGTAATATCGCCAAAATTATATAACTTAGCGTATGTAGGAATCTAATAGATACTTATTAAAACCATAAACTGATTTGCGCCACCTACAGATTTTTAAAAAGATTCTTTACGTTTAAAATAAAAATAAATGTGTAACATTTTAATCGTAAAAAATACTAAAAAGAAGCCAATGTCACATAAAGCAATAAATTATGATTTACATAATATGCGACTACTTATTTGATCGGCCACCAAATAAGGTCACGTGACCTAAGGGAACTTTAAAACAGAAATTATCCCTTATAGTCTTAGGTAACCTTAATATAAGATAAATGACATTATTGATGTCAATCAATAATGTCATTTGAATTAGTTATTCAACTAATTATATTATAATGACATATTAAATAATATATATATATATATATATATCTATATACACTCTTATATATATAAAATTATGTTGGATTATGTTTTCTGTTCTTATGAAGCACGATTTCCCCTAATTGACAACGTAAACAGCCAGAACGACAGATACTAGATTTCAAAAAACCCTCACATTTTCTATGAGATATCGTTATATTCACAGAAGGTTGGCGTTTGGTATGCGATTTCGCTGAAAGAAATTGTAGACCCAATCTTCTTTCATGGAAATGATAATAGTTGAACTTACGAAGACATCATTATGCAATTCATCAAGCTGATGAAAGAGAGTTCTGGTTGCAGAAATTCAGTACAACGGCGCACACAGCGATGATAATAAATATGTAATAATCTGAGTTAATAACTTTGTTAGAAATTAATTGAGAGACCAGTACTAATAATAAGAATGTTCATTCGAGAAAGTCTTAATAGAATTTTCATTGTTAAATGATTTTATTTAACAGATTCCTAATAAAAAATTTCTATTTGATGATTAGTTAGCGTATGTAGCGTAAGTTGAAGTTAGAGAGGTAGTAACTTTGTATAAATGGATTAATAATTAAAGAACAGTAATTATAATAAGAATGATAACTGGTTTAACTTCTAAAAACATGTCTTTATTCTTTTTTAAAATACTCTAAATAATAAAAATTATATCAGCTAAAAACCGGATAAAATATATTTATATTCTTTTTTATTATTAATTTGCTAATTTTGTTATTACTCGTAACTTCCTGGCGTTTATTTATTGTTACTCGTTTTTATACATTTCACTTCAAATTAATTTAGATTAACAGAACTACAATAAAGAAAATATTGAATTATAACGGAATTTTCCACTCATCAGTGAAGAAATTTTTCCAACCGCTCTGTTATTCTACGTTTTCAAATATATACTTTGAAAATACGACATTCCCAATTATAACTAGTAACTAGATGAGTAAGTATTGTTTTAAATAAAGATTAGTGGAGACCAGTATGATGTTTGCTAAAACCAAATATTTGCTAGTTAAATGGTTTTTTAAATCATTGTTTGCTTTAATTCTTGACCCATTCTGGCCTGTGATAATATTTTGAAATCAACATTTCTGCTCTACTCTACTTCAGTTTTGATGTATTTTTTAACGAGTTTAAGAGCATAATTACTAGCATAGGCTGTGTACGTTTTTACAGAAATAATTTTCGTTTGGTGCTAGGATCCCATTTAAAATAAACTATTATATTTTTGATAATTGTTTGTTTTTTTTCTTTTGGGAGTAATTAAAATTTCTTTTGTTATTTGATAAAGATATTCAGCGCCACCTCAAAGGTACAGGAATGTAAATTCATAATGTACACGGATCTAAATTCGTGATCGTTTTAATATGAATTGGAACGATACTGACTACAACTGCAGCAATAGATTACATCATCGTATGTCTGTTGCACTAATACAAACATATATAGTTAAAATTAATTCTGTTTTATTAAATTATACTTTAATAAACATAACAACATGCCGTATGTATAATACATGCAGCGTGCATTATAAAATTGAGATGATTATTTAAATCATCTATTATCAGCGACCGGATTATCGATGTCCTAATGCATAAAAGTAGTCTTTTTTGTTTTATAAAAGTCTTTTTGTTTCATACATATTATAGTTTTATTATACATAGTATACTATTATTATACATATTATATAGTAATTCTTTCATTTTAAAAAATTCACTTGGAATTTAAAATAGAGCTAATTACATTTCATATTCTTTTAAAAAGAATATTTCCGTTTTTATGTTATGAATTCTATTCCACATTTTATGATTAGTGATACTGTCACTAAATATATTCGTTATATCATCATTCTCCATAAAAAAGTATGGTGCGTTTAATTGTTTGTTGTTTGAAGTATGTACTCACATTTTTATTTTAGCTGCTATTTGTGCAGGGCGGATCACGCAGTACGCCGGGCAGCTGGGCACCTGCGCGCAGCGTACGAACGATTCATTCGTTCGAACGATTTATCTAAAATTATATTTTTGCTTTGGAGATAAAAAAGGAAAATGCTGGGTTTAGAGCTGTGTTAAAAAATTACAACTCAAGAAACAGCTAAAAATATTCAGGATTTTGAAGCATTTCGTTGTAAAAGTTTTTGTTGTTGTTAGTACGCTAAATTCATGAACGTTATTTAGTTGGAAAAAATATTTAACAAAATCATTGGTTTATGAAATATAAACCATGTAACATTTTCGCTTCTGGCCTTAGGCTCGCCTTTTTTCTAGTATTAATATGTTATTAAATGTCAGTTAATTAAATACAGTAACTAAATTAAATATTTCTAGGTTTTCTTTAAATTTTTCTTTGAAAAAAATAGTTATCCCTATTTAATTTAAAAAAAAAATTAATTACCGATTTTTGTTTTGCTTTTCAAATCTGTTTTAATTGTATTTTTTTGTATGTTTTTTTACCATCATCATGTATTTTCTTCTAAAAAGTAAAATAAATATGAATTATAACTATTTTCATGAAAACTCCAAAGTTTTCAACAAGGGTTTCGTCTTTCAAATTGCGGGAATTTTTTTACATGAATTATGCATGTGTTTGTATTTCAATCAAAAAATTCAAGCAGAAAGAATTAAAAGAAATTTCGTATGAATCATTTCATTTATAAATTTGACTAAGAATTTCTCTTTCGGATTACAGATGAAAACTGGTATCCGGAGGAATACCGGGTAATTCTGTTTATATTACATAAAATAATGCAAGCTAAATTAACTCTTGTGAAGTATAGATTTATATTATCGTAAAAATGTATTTACTTTTTTTATAGCTGTATATAAAGAAAACAATAATACTGTATGTCTTGAAGTGTTATTTTCTTATAAGAGTTTTTGTATTTGACATATTACAGAATTCATATTTTAAATAAGATACATTTATATTTTGCATGTTAATACATTTATTTCATATATAAAAATATTGACGTATTTGTCAAGATTGAAATCATCATTCGAATATGTGTTTTTTTCAGTTAAAAAAAAGGATCTGTTCTCTACATTTCGTTGACTATAGTTTGTTAGAATCTATATATACATGTATATATTTTTTTTTTCTTGGAACTTATCCAGAATTACTTCTTTAGATTGTAAATAAATCACAGAATAAGCGATTGAAATATTTTTTTTTCTAAAAAGATCTATGCCAAGTATGAAAAGTGGTTGAAAATTCATTTGAGGTTTACAAATACGATCAATAATATACATTAAACAAAATGTTTTAACCTTCTAAATTTTGTTTTTTTTTTTTTTTGTTTTTTTTTTTTAACTGAATTTTTACGGGCATCGACTGCTAAGGTCATTAACCCTCGTCACATTCTTTAAAAGAAATTATTATCTCCATCAGGATCGTCATATGTAAGGGTGTAAAGGGCCCTTACATTTTATTTAAAAACACAAACTTCACAATAAACATTAAGACATAAAAGACAAGGAAAATCACAAACATTTATGGGGTGTAAAGGGCCCCAATATTAAAATTTGAGATAGGTTCTCAAAAGACCATACAATTAAAATTTCAGCTTATCAATACCATATCTTTCTTTCTTTCTTCTACGAGTCTCATTTATAGTTTGTTTAAGCACCCTCGGGGCGACCAGAACCACCGTTAAGCAGTATATCAGTCGCGCCAGGGTGCCGTGGCAGTTGAATCCTTCTTATAAACAGGCCATAGGCATGCACGATGTACACCCATAGTCTCGCGCCCTCAATCCACCCTTGAGGGTCCCCCATGCCATCATCGGACACACCCCGATTCACTGCTCTTGAATGCAGGTGAGCCAAAATGGCCTAGGCAAGAGGGCTACCTCCCGTCACTATACGTGCCACGCTTCGAGACTCCCTTATATATATATATATATATATATATATATATATATATATATAAAACTACCGCTTAGAGATTCTTTTATCACAGCTTTAGACATTCATTTTATAGACTTTTAAAAAGTCCACTGGCGTGTAAAAATGCAACTATATTTTCTTCATTTCCATTATCCAGATCAGCACTAATATTGTTTCTAAGACGGAACCTCTTTCTGAGGTCCTCATATATGGTACAGTCTTCTATTAGATGCTTGATTGTCAGTGTTTTATTACAAACACCGCACATTGGTCTCACTTCGCCGGTTAACAAATATAAATTTGTTAATCGCGTGTGACCGATTCTAAGTCTGGTCACCGCTACTTGTTCACGGCGAGTCAACTTAAAGTCGCTTTTCCATTTATAAGGAGAAGTTTTTACTGAGTTTAATTTTGTATTTAAACTCCTCCATTCAGCGTTCCACTTGTTTCTTACTATGTTTGTTAGACGGTTTTTAACATCTGCCACTCTTACAGGAAATGCATCCAAATCATCGCAGACTGTTGCCTTTCTGGCTGCTTCGTCTGCGATTTCATTACCTGTAATACCAGCATGCCCCGGAGTCCATACAAATACGCATCGCTGTCCTCGTTGTTTTAGTACGTATAAAATGGACAGGATGTTTGCAATTAGGACATCCTTAATGTTCTTGTTCCGAATTGCGATAAGTGCACTTAATGAATCGGAACATATTAGCACTCTCTCTTCGCAATAGTGTTCAGTGTATCGAAGAGCTTGCTGAATTGCAGTGAGTTCTGCCGTGTAGACACTGGCCACATCTGGCAGTCTCCAAAAGTGGCTTCTTCATTTACATATATTGAGCATCCAACACCATGTTCGGTTTTAGAGCCGTCAGTATAAATTCTAATATGTTCTTTGTAACTACTGACGGTTGCCAAAAATTCCTGCTGGATGATCACTGCTGGTTTCTTTTTTATCTCTCCTTGAGAGAGATCCAAACTTGTATTTACCGCTGGCAAGAGCCATGGCGGTATTTCTCTAGTAGAAATTGCCAATGTATCTGGAATGGCAATTTCATATTTACTTCTTAATTCGTGGCACCTAATTCCGGCTGGTCTGGAATAGGTAGCACGACTTTCGTATAATGCAGCTATAGGATGATTCGTAAACAATTTATTATTTATATGGGCAGGAAAAGCCCATACATTTAATGTAGTGGCATTATTCCGGCTTCAGACATCAGACTAACCGCCGGAGTTGTGCGGAAAGCGCCTGTTGCATATCTTATTCCGCTATTATGAACTACGTCTAACTTTTTTAAATGCGACTTTCTAGCGGATGAATATACGATACATCCGTAGTCTAGTTTAGATTGAACCAATGCTTTATACAATCTCAATAATGTCTCTTTGTCTGAGCCCCAATTTAAGTTCGATAAATATTTTATAATGTTTAGGGTTCTTTTGCATCTATCACTCAAGTCCTGTATATGTAATCCCCATGTAAGGGATTTATCCAATACTAATCCTAAATATCTTACATTGTCTTTGTATTGTATTGGATTATCATCAATTGTCAACGTAGGACTTTGATGAGGAATTCTCTTCCTACAAAAGTGTACACAGCACGTTTTTTCTGGTGAGAATTTGAATCCGTTGTTCTTTGCAACTTCATTTAGAGCATTGATCGCTCGTTGCAATTTGTACCTCACTATAGCAGTCTTGTTGCTGGCACACACAATTGCCAGATCATCAACATAGACGCTTTTGCTGATTTCTGCTGGAATGGCTAATATCAATTTATTGATGGCAATGGTAAACAAGGTACCGCTCAACGGCGAACCTTGTGGTATGCCATTTTCCAAATTTCTTACAGATGAATATTCGCTACTGACTCGTACTTGGAAAGTACGGTCATTCATATAGTTGCTGAGCAGTATAGGCAGATTGCCACGAATGCCCCATTCATGTATCTGGAGCATTATACCATGACGCCAGGTCATATCGAAAGCCTTCTGAAGATCAAAGAAGACTCCGACACAATGTTTCCTTTTAATGAAGCTGTTATATATAACGTCCTCTAAGCTGATCGTTTGATCAGTGGTAGAATGGTATTGCCGAAAACCTGCTTGATACGGTGATATCAGGTTTTCTTTTTCCAAAACCCAGACGAGTCGATTATTAATCATTTTTTCCAGTATTTTTCCCATAGCACACGTCAAAGAAATAGGACGATAGCTATTGGGGTCTGTTAAATTTTTATTTTTCTTTGGTACTGAAACAACATGAGCTTTTTTCCACTGCTGCGGGTACGTTCCATCCCGCCATATTTTATTATAAAGTTGTAATAATCTACGCTTTGCAGTGGTTTTCAGCTGCCTGATCTTATTGCAGTGGATTTCATCCGGACCAGCGGCTGTGTTACCTGATTTTTCCAACGCTTTCGCGAATTCTTCCATTTTAAAAGGTACATTATATGAGTAATTATACTCAGTTCTGAAGTTTAGTAGACCTTCGCCTAAAAAAATCATTACGCCCACAAATCACCTTCTCTTTCCTCCAAACATCTGATGCAGTTGTAGTTTTGTCAATGGATGACACGTATTGCTGCCAGGATCGTTTTTTCGAGTCTATCATAAGACGTTTTGCATACGCCCTGTATTTCTTAAAGGCAACAAGATTTTCTATACTAGGACGCTTCTTAAAGGCGTTATACGCCCTTTTCTTTCTTTTTATAGCTTCACTTATTTCATCGTTCCACCATGGAACGGGTTTCTTTGTAAGTTTCCTAGATGTTTTGGGAATATATCTCAATGTCGACTCAATTATTGCATTTGTTATGGCGTGGACATCGTCTCCGACTTAAGGAACTCATCACCTTTTTCTGTGTAGCGCATCAAAAATTCCAAAGCAGATCCCATTCGGATTCTGTTGTGACGTTCCGTTAACATCTGCGGCACCCAACGTGCACAAACCTTTCTGAAGCCTAAATGGTCAAAACAAAGCGATCAATAACAGATCTTAAAACATCAGTAAAAAGAAGGGCCAGGTCGGAAATTGTTGAGTGACGATCTGTTCTGATTTCATTTTCGACTCTTTTCAACAAGTCCTCGGTGATACCGAGGGCCTCCCCGAACGTTCTTAATCATGCAAATTAATTTTGTTACTTCAAACAATTTTCAGACGTTTCTTTAATTCATTACATTATAACTGTACGCAGCAACCAACTGCCTATGAATTTCAGCCGGCTTAACGTTTTGATGGTTTAAAAAAAGTATTTCACAGTCGGCGGCAAAATCGATTTTCCAATTCATCTTATAACGTAATAATTGGCACATAATCAAAGATAATACAGCCCGTCAACTTACAGACAACAATGCAGTGTGTACATTACTAGCGTGGCCATGAACGACACAGGTTCGCCAACCTTAAGGAGAGAAATTTCCCAGTGGTCTTTAGTTTAGATATCCCTGGTAATATTAACCGTAAATAAATCTTTAATGATAATTGAATGTTAAAATAAACTTAATTTTCACATATTAACTTAGGGTTAGTCCACTTGTTCCAATTACATTACATAATTTTAAATAAGAGTAAATAAATTAATCACTGATATTTTACCTCTTATGAAGGGTAAAGTCGAAAAAAAGTGTTTACCCTTTACTATTTTTTTATGAAGAAAACAGTTTAATAAATCTACTGCCAACACTGCCAACAGTAGTTTTGCATACGCCCTGTATTTCTTAAAGGCAACAAGATTTTCTATACTAGGACGCTTCTTAAAGGCGTTATACGCCCTTTTCTTTCTTTTTATAGCTTCACTTATTTCATCGTTCCACCATGGAACGGGTTTCTTTGTAAGTTTCCCAGATGTTTTGGGAATATATCTCGATGCCGACTCAATTATTGCATTTGTTATGGCGTCGACATCGTCTCCGATAACTCCAGTTGTTTCCGGGAGTATCGTTCTAGCTGTGAAGCTCGTCCAGTCTGCCTTTTCAAATAACCATCTTTTAGGGATGGGATATATTGTTCTTGTAACATCAGTTACAATTTGCACCGGGAAATGATAGCTTCCATGCAGATCGTCTATGACATGGAAGCTGTACCTCGGTGCTATCGATCCGCTTATAAGTGCAAGATCTATACAGGACGTCGATCCATCTCTGGCATTGAAAAAGGTTCTTGATCCGTCGTTTAAAATAATAAGTTCTGAATTCATCAGGAACCCTTCCAGTTCTCTTCCACGGGGATCTACTCGATCCGATCCCCAAAGAGAATTATGAGTGTTAAAGTCACCCACCAGTAAAACAGGTGGGGGAAGCTCGGAAATTAGTCTTACTATGTCATCCTTATTCCAATTAAAATACGGCAAGTATATGCTGCGGACAGTGACCTGAAGCGGACGCTTCATTCTAACGGCGACCGCTTGTAGGTTAGTGTCTAGAGTAGCTCTAGTCGATGTTAATATAGCTACTCCACCTCTAACTCTTACATTTGGCGGTTGATCTCGCCGAAATATATCGAATCCTTTTAATTTAAAATTTTCATTTCGGCGGAAATGCGTTTCTTGCAGACATTTACAAATCGGGTCTACATCATGTACCAAGCGTTGGAGCTCATGGATGTTTGAAAAACATCCATTGATGTTCCATTGTACAATCGACTCGCTAATTTTTAATTAAATTATTGTCTGGGTTTGCCTTTCGGCCATCCTTTTTTTCTCTTCTTCTTCATTATGCGAACGGCATCAATTTCGCGGAGAACGTCGTCACCGGCGTAGCTTCCGGCCTCCGAATCGGAGACCACCGAAGCCGCCGACGACGACGGGCATGGATCGGCGCCGGTTTCAGGCGCCGATTGAGAGGCGGCAACCTGGCCGCTTCCCGACACGGGGGTCGCACCGGTCACCGCCTGTGGAAGGGGGGACACTCGTCCTCCCTGTGAAATTTTTTGTGGCCTCTGAGGCTCACTTCAGTTACAGGAGGCTTGGGAGCCTCCATAACAGACTCTGTAGCTGTCACTTTCTTATCTTCAACTAAAATCTCACTTAGACGGACTTGGATTTCAGGTTTAGTGTCCGTTTTCTTCTGTACTGGAGCGACTTTCTGTTTTGGAGATATGTCTTCAGGAGGGTGTACAATTATTCTTGGCTTAACAGGTTCTTTAGTGCTGAGAGGCTTCATTTTGTTTTCAATTATCCTCTCAATTAAGCCAGCCAAGGTAGGTGCGAGTTTGTTGATGATTGCACTCTCATCAACAGCAACTGGAGCAGGAGCAGGAACAGCAGCCGCAGCCTGAGCATAGGTTGTTGTTGCTCTAGGTCTGCGGGCGTTTACGATCTTTTTTGCTTCAAAGTAGCTGACGTTTTGCAGGGTTTTTACTTCCTGCACAGCTACTTCGTCTTTGTAAGCAGGACAGTTCCTGGATCTACAGGAATGCTGTCCTCTGCAGTTTATACAGATAGGAGGCTCCTTACACGGCTCTCCTTCATGAACTTTATCACCGTACACGCATATTTGCGGCCTCTCACACCTAACAGCGGTGTGTCCAAAGCGTTGGCATTTAAAGCATCGCATTGGCTGTGGGACAAATGCCCGCACATCCAACCGATGTATGCCCGCTCTTATCTTCTCCGGCAAAGTAGGCCGGTTAAATGTAAGAACATGGGATGCTGAAGGTAGGACTTCGCCATTCCTTCTCATGTTCAACCTCCGACATTCTAATACTCCTTGCGGCGCTAATTCTTCTACAATTTCCTGCTCCATACAGTTAAGAAGATCCCGACAGACCACAACACCCCTTGAGGTGTTGAGCGTGCCGTGGGGATCAACACGTACAGCTAGTTTTCCAATTTCTTTAAGACCTAGGATCTTCTGTGACTGTATATCATTTACAGTCTCTACATGAAGTCCTGTGAAAGTTTTTCTAATTTCCTTAACAGGGCCTCCAGCACATTTTGTTATTTCTCGAGCGATGAGGAATGGACTCACCTTCGAGAAATTACCGTCTTCTTTTGTAATAACTAAGTATTTTGGTTTGGGAATGCTGCTCTTGAAAAAAGCTTTCTGCAAGCTCTTTCTAGCCTCAATCGCAATCCTTCTAGTTTCCGCACTCTTTCGGCGTTTCGCCTCAGGCGAAACGGCCGGTTCTAGACGAGGGTGTTTACGTGAACCCTCTGCCACGTTTAGTTGTTCAGTTTCCATGAACAATTAATCCCTTCTGTAGTAAGGCTAGCCGCCGGGGTACACCCTCACTCCAGGGCTACCAACCCTAGAGGTCCGTTCCGGTACTCCGGTGGAACCGGCATATGTCCTGGCAGAGAGCGGATGCGCAGTCTCTGCACTTACTCCAGGCCCTTACACACCGAAGCTTTCAGGGCTCCCATGCTCCGAACATGGGCACCTTAACTACATGCTTGCCATCGCAGGGGGCATGTGGACGACGAAAGGTCTCCGTTACACCTGCAAATAACTTTGACCGTGGCCGCCACATCGCCAGCTCTAAAGGCGGTATTAATCCATTTCCGTAATCGTTAATAATGTCGTATCTGCAGGTGGCCGTAAAGTCCAGTCCTGTAATTCGGCCTATAGATGAAAATCGGCCGAAAAAGCATATCCGAGAAACAACACTCGGAACCCCGTTAGCCAGCTATATGTAATGTACTTGAGTACAGCTGTTGCCGCCCTGGACGTGGAACGTAGATGTTGTGTTCCGGACGTGGGGAATATCTACCTCAGGGCAATTTTTGTTATTATTATTACTTACTTACTGATTCTGAAATTGCGCGGTTAATAATCTGTAGAGTTTTACTTATCTTTATATTTTGAGAATTTTTAAATTCTGATATTTATCAGGTATGGATAATTAAATCATATTTTCTTTTTAACAGAATGTTAATGAATTATTTTTGAGGTTAAGATTAGCTGAATACGATTGGATTATAAGTTTTTATTCACTATTTAAATTCAAAGTTTGTGCATACAATACTGTGAAAACAATTTTATAGCGCGTCTTCCCTAATTTTTTACTTTACAGAGAATTATATATCCGGAGAAAAGGTTACTATGAACGTAGAGAAATTTCTTCGAGTTTAAATTCTACGCTACAGCTGGAAACAATGTTCCTAAACACTCTACAAATTTGCAGACGACTTAAAATTTAACTTTTTAATGGTAGTACCTTATTTATTTTTTTGAATATTTTCATGTTTGTAAATATAATAATAGGTGCGATCATGTATCTTGCGCTCTCTGTATATCGTACGTAACTCGTCACTTTATTATCAACTTCTTTCTCATATCCTTCATCCTTTCTCCTTTTCGGTTTAAAAAAAATTATATACGCCCTTTGGATCTGCTTCTTAGTATTGCTGTGGTTTAATTGGAGCAACTGTGCTTGTAAACCAAGGAATGATTTTGTCTATCTGACGGCTGTAAAAACGTCCAGTCTACTGTCAAGGTGGTTATCAGAGAGAATCACACCTTCTACTCTTTATTAATACTCGTACAATACAGAATTGTACTAGCAATGATTTAGCAGATGATTACTTATATTTTGCAAACATACATTTTTTTATATTAATTTTTATAGCTAAAAGGAAAAATAGATTTATGAAACTGTTCTAGAATTAAGTTAGTTTGTTTCAAGGTGTACAATTTAGTTAAAACACATCAATTTACAATATTTTAGACTATTTGTACAATTATTTTTTAATTATATAAAACTTCTAACTCTACATTTGTAATTAAACTATTTTCTCCTTGGTTATTCAATATTTTAATAAAAAATTTTAAATCTTTTAAATACTCTTTTATTTAACTAATGAAAAAACTGCAAAACAGTACCTAAATTTCACTATTTGGATTATTGAATTAAAGTATAAATTCTTTTGAGAAATTTTTCTAAACAAATATATTTAAAGATGCAGTAAAAAACAAAAATAGTTTTACTTTCATATTAGATTAATAATTAATGTTTATAATAAAATCTTTGATTAAATTCAAATAACATTTTATATTGACAATTATGATCTATAAATCTGTTTTCTATTCACGGTAATAAATATACTTTTACGTCAACATTTTTATTTATTACATCTTTCAGCTACATTTATTTGTAATAATGCATATTGAATGAATTTATTAACAAAATTCTTTTATATTTTATATCACTAATAATAAAAGCGAGGAGCGGCCTTCATTATATTACATTATATTGTACAATCAATTCATTGACAATTTGCAATGTAATACAATGAAGAGCGCTCCACGCTTTTATTATTCGTGATATAAAATATAAAGGAATTTTGTTAATAAATTCATTCATTATGCATTATTATAATTAAATGTAGCTGAGAGATGTAATAAATAAATGTTCACATAAAATTACATTCACTACTGCGAATAGAAAACAGATTTATTGATCCTCATTATCAATATAAAATGTTATTTGAATCTAAACAAAGAGTTTATTATACAAATTTATTCTTGATTTAATTTGAAGTGAAATTATTTTTCTTTTTTTAGTGTATCTTTAAATATATTTGTATTGGAAAATTTTTCCAAATAATTTATACTTTAACTCAATAATTTCCAAATATTGAAATTTCGGTACTTATTTTGTATTTTTTTTTCATTAATTAAATAAAAATGTATTAATTTTTTCTTTATTTTATTTTATACTTTTTAGTCTCAGAGTAAAAAAATAGTCACAATTAATCAGTATATTATTGTGAATCTTCTCGGACAAATCTCAGGAAAATGTGTTAATTTATCACTTTTAAACACATTGTATAAATCTTACGAAACTCTATGCAATTGTATACAATCGTAGATGGATTTCTTCTGAAATATAATGATGTAGCAAACTGAATAACCGACTCAAAACACATTTATGCATAGATCTTTGAGCATTGATTCACTGATGCTAGTTGACAGTTATATAATTCATCTTCACATTATAGGCTATTCAATTTCTTGCGTAGCAGAAAGCACAACTGACTGGCACTCTGCGTTGAGGTTTTTCGTACGTATGCGCGGCTGTTGAATTTCCATTATTTGCAAACGAACAAATTTTCTATGAAAATAGAATTTTTTATGGAATTTGTTGTTATCACAGTGCACTGTCATCGACAACAAGCAACGTTTCGCCTTCTCTCTCATTTGGAAGTAGGTTAAATATTGCTGACAAACTTCTGACCACTCCACCGCGCGACACATTGCACACAGCAAGTTAAATAAAAGTGCATAAAAATAGATAAAATTCGTTATGTTAAAAAAGTAAAAATTAATAAAAATTCTACTTTTATGAGGGAAAATTGCATTGGCCCCGCCCCTCCGCCATTAATTCTATGCCATTATGTTTATTAACCGTTTAGCGTATTTCTTTATATGTAATTATTGTTAGTAAATACAGGGGAATTAGATAAGTGTAATAGATATTAAAAACAAAAAAAAATAATCAAATTTGAAATAAATATAAGAAATATTAAAATAAATATTGACTACTAAAAAATTTTTGAGATCACTAATAATTTATTTATAATCATTATTTGGATTACTAAATCTTTGAACTATTCAATTCTAGAAAAAAAAAGAGCAAATCGTTTAAGAAATAGAAGAACTAAGCATAACTAAAGAAATCATTAAAAGCAAAAAGAAACTAAGGAAAATATTAAAAAATGAAAATCAAAGATTCCAGGAGAAACAGAAGTGAAAACGTGGACAAAACAAAAGAAGCCATCATGTCCGAAAGAATGAAAGCGAAAGCTAACTGTAAACAAAAAAAGAAGAAAAAACACATAAGAAGAGTGATTTGGAAAAAAAGTTAATTAGATACACAAATAGTTAAAAAAATTAACCTTTAAATTCAGATTTTAGTGAAATTAGATTAAATAAAAAAAAATCCATTTTTAAGTTAATTATTGTTTTGTTTAATATTTAATAATAAATTTATTTATCTTTTAATAACGATTATAAGTTTTCGTTACGTAAAATTCGAATTTTTGGATGAACCAAATAATGAATTTTTTAATTTACAGTGGAAAGTAGAAATAAATTTTCTACTATTTTTATATAGTCTTTTGTTTGAGGGATTTATTTTCATTTTGAATCGTCTTACATCTGTGTAATAAATAACTAACTACCTTGTAGTATTTAAACAATGTCTGTTTTCTATTACAGTATTTATTTGTTGATTAATTTTCTTAAAGATAAATTTTTCTTATTAATGTTTGGTTCTAAGCAAATAAACCCTACACTATGTTTTTATTACGATATTTATTTTTATATTTTCCAATTCAGTAAATTTTTACATTTATTATTTTTCTTCAGGTTTTGTACAGATATTCATCAATTATTATTATTTAAAAAATAAATTTAAAAAAAATATTTATAGTAAATTTATAATTATAGTAGTAATTTTATATTTATATTAAACATTAAGTAATTTAGTTATTATATCTATAAATAGTTTAAAATTTAATTATTATTAATATATCGAAGTATTACGGAAAATAATTGACCAATTTTCTTGGTTGATATTTAACTAATATCAACCCTAAGCAAAAATAATTGTGAAAAAATAGAAAGAAAATTTAAATATAATACAAAAACGTAAGAAGAATTGCTCTTGAATTTTTAAATCAACTTCCTTATACGGTAGTTCAAAGTTCAACTGTATAAGAATAAACAAGAAAACTTTTTTGTAAGTTTGGAGTAAGTTGTCTTATATTTTTAAATTATTGTGTAGATTTATTATATGAAGTACTTAAATAGATTACTTTCGTGGATCTAAATTTATAGAATATAATGTTTCTATAATATATTAAGTTTTCACCTTGTTTAATATTATGTATCTGATAAATTTGCAGTATAAACTTCTTTATCTCCCCGTTAGACGTAGTATATTTCTACTTATTTCCTATAAATTCGTATTCCCTGATCACATAACTTATGCCTAATTTTGTAGTTTTTTAATCAAATTTAGTAAACCTTAAAGGTTTCAGATCGATCAATTTTTTTTTATATATGTTCAGAGATTACTTTTCACCTAATAGGCCAATTTCTATGATTATGTTATTATTTTTTGAAAGAAGTTTCTCTAGTAGTCTCAACGTAAGTTTTTTATATAACAATGGAAAACTTTCTTAACTAAAAATACTTTTCCTTCATAGATTTGAATATATTTTTCATGTTTTCTTTTTTGTATCATTACCTGTTATTGTATTATTATTATTATTTTTATTATTACATAAAGACTGTTATATAGTCTGATATCATGGTGGTATTCAAAATATTTACCCCCAAAAATTCAGGAAATTGATTGAAAAATTTAGGTAAAATATTTAATATATATCTAAATTACAGGGAACGTTAGTTCAAGGTCAACAGTTTGGCCTCTTTACGTAAATTATTTGCCGTATTTGTCTTTTTATTAATCAAGAGGTAGCTTTCTCATAAGATTTTTTAAGAAAGTATTTTTTTTAATGTGGGCAGCAGTTTTTTGCAGGCCTACTCAAATTTTAAACAAAAATTATTAATAAAAATAAAACAATTCATGCTGAAATTAACTGATTGAGAACGTTTATCAATATTTTTTAAGTTAATACTTCTTGGTATTGCATTAAGGATTTTAATTGTGGGTTATTATTTTTAACTGGCGCCGACTTCAAACAGTCGAAATTTAAAGGATTGTAATTTTTTTTTAAGCCGTTTTGTTTTTAAATATAATTTTTAGTTTTCATGATGATTCTGTTTTTCCTCAATATTTAATTCTAGGTTAAAAATAATTTAATTTGGATGTCTTAAAATATGACAAACTTATCTATGATTTAATAGCATGTATGTTTCCGGGTAAGACGCTAAACTGCTTACAATCTGATGGTTTCTTTATAACTCGAATATCTCAGAGATTAGCAGCTTACAATTAATAGGGCTGGGAAGTAGAATATAAAGGCTGCTTACTTGATCTTAGTGGGAGGTATTAATGTTGAGTAGGTGCAACATAAATTCCAAAATATGACTAGCAAATTCTAGTAGTAATTTGAAAGCGAGTATCTGCGCCTTACAACTGGACTATTTCGGCTAAAATATGTTAACCCAGATAGAAGCGCCCCTGGTCAGGTTGGAAGTTGCTAGTGTTGACAGCTCTACACCGGAAAAAGATCTTGTTATGCATTCAAAGGAAGAGCCTTGATTAGGACTGAGAAAAATGTATAAACAAAAACGGAACGAATAATTATGGATACATGGAATGTATAGACGATGGTGAAATCAGGAGAATGAAAAAGAAAAACGATACTGTAAAAAAGAGGTAGACTGAGAATGGGATGTTTGGATGTTGTGTTGGTAAATTTTAGACGATGAAACTTGTTGGGATAGGAATGAGGGAGGATGACAGAGTTGAGGCTAATCAGTGAGGAGACCAAGGCTCATCCGGGATGCAGTGTCGAGAAAAAAAAATTAGCATACATAAACAACGAGAAAGGTGATCTAAAGTTATTAATATTTGACGTTAATATTGAAATATGAAACGTACGAAAATGTTACAATAAAAAAAAGTTAAAGTATTTCATTTATTTAATGATTTATTTTATATTTATAAAAATTATTACTACTACATTAAATGTAGTAGTTATTTAAAGAAAATGCTATATATGTTTTTCTTTAGAAGTGATTAAAAATTTCATATTTTTAATATACTCTTACAATTTTCGTCAGAATAACAATCTTTTAAAGTTTACCTTGCGTGTTGTAAAAACATTATTTGAGCTTAAAATATAATTAAACTTTTACTTCTGATTTATACTAAAAAACTTTTTTATTTTATATATATATATATATATACAGTATAATATAAAATAATATAATATACAGTAAAATATAAATACAGTATATAAGAACAATGAAATGAATCTTACTCCTTCCATTATCGAATTACAGTTCGAATTTTTATATTTTAGGATTAGTAGTTTATGAAGACATTTTTTAATTCTATAAATATAACTTACCACTCTATCTTAATTGACAAAAGTAGAAGACGTAATTAACAGATAATGGTTGCACCTATTCAATAACAGCTCGTCGCCAGCACAAAGTTATAAACGTTTTGAGTTGATGCGCTCCCCGAATAGTACAATAGGAATAAATTTTATGAAAAAAAAGTAATTCTGAGCTCTTCAATACTAGAAAATTTTTAAACTAAACTATTTTTATAACTAGTGCAGTTTACTCTGAACCGGAACTTTCCATGAGCAGTCCACGAAGAGTACGTTTAAATTTTCTTGCTTGTGACCGTTTGTTCCAATTATGTAAAAACTGTTTTGAATAGTTTTAATAATTTTCTTTTATCTCCTTAAGGTTATTTGGATTCTAACTGAGTAGTACGTATAAAAATTTATCACTGCAAATATTTACTTTTACCTAGGGTTTTTCATTGTCGTCCTCAGGAAAATTCCTTCAAACCAACTCATATTTCTCGGTAAGGCATCAAGAATATTTTAATTACATATCCATCTAATATATGAAAAACAAAAAGAAACCTTTTCTCCTTGTTCAACCAGTCGATTTTTCTTTAAAAATCTTGACATTTGCGAATTCCTATTAATTGACGTACTAGAAAAGATTCATTTATAATTTTTCCTATCCTGTGTTCACCAATTGACATGTCAGTTTATCTTTTACGACTGGAACTGGACATAAAGAGACTTTAAATGAGGAACCTTCCCTAGATTTTTCTCTACATTAAAAATACAGTATTAATATTTTTTAAATATTCTTCACATTTCCAATAAGGCGGCCAGCTTCATTATTTAAAAGGAAAACCTCATGATTTATTACACTTTTGGGCAGAAAATAATATTTTAAAAGATTTCTATTCTTGAATATTTTACTCTAAACGTAATGGTTACGGAGCTACGAGCTGTCACTTGTAAAAATTACAAAAACAATAAAACAATTTTAATGAAAAATATTCATCAGTTGTTTTTTGCATTGTTGAAAAGACTCGTACCACATCCATCACAACACATTGTCAAAAACTGTTAATGTTGTTTTCGGGAGAGCAACTACTTGAATTTTTACTAATGGTGGCCGTTTTGAAACTCTGTTTTAACTGATCCTGTAATTCTGTTGTATTTCTTCCTTCCTGTTAAATAAGATTAAAACCACACTGTTCAAGGTAAAAGTTTCTTAATTTTAGCCTTACTTTATTTAATGTTTGAACTTTGAAATTTTATAAGAAAACCAGATAATTCATAAGGTTTTAAATTAAAATAATATAGATGTACACCAAATTCGATTTTATAATTGTGATATGGGCTAACAATAGCCACCAAAAATCCAGGCAGTGCTCTCCTGAAAACGCCATTAATAACGTTTGACTATGTGTTGTAATGATGTTGTATAATTTTTTTTAAGAATGAAAATAACAACTGATAAAAAATTATCGTTAAAGTTGTATTTACTGTTTTATTAAGTTTACAATTGTCAGTTCGTATCTCTGTAACTGGTGCATTTAAAGTAAAATACCCAAGAATAAAAATACTAATACAGTAAAATACTATTTTCTAACCAAAAAATGCAACAAAAATATGAGTTTTCCATTTGAAATAATAGAGTTGGCCGCCATATTGGAAAAAAGCGAATATTTAAAAAATAGTAGTAATATTGTATTTTTAATGGAAAAAATCTAGGGAAAATCTCTCTTTTAAAGTCTCTCATAAAACTCATAGTTTCTGAAATCCCAAAAGTGGCCATCTTGAATTGATTACTCTATTTAACAAAACATTTTTATTGATTTAATTTTTTCGAAATTATGCCAGATAATTGAAGAAAAAACTAAAGAAAGTAGTATAATGGATATATATACTTAAGGAAAACCACGATAAATTAGTTTTTTTAAATTTATTTTATTAAAAATTATTTTCATAAATATCTCTCCTATTAATTTTTTTTTTTATATTTGTTTCATGGTTTTTAATTCAGTCATCTACGTGTTATGAGTTTGTAATCTCTTTTAGTAACAAATATTTAATTTCATTAAAACAGTTGAGTTTTTCTCCTCGAATTTTGTATTTCTTGATGTTTTCTTTTCTTCGTAATTAAAAAAAGAAAGAAAACAGATAATAATATCTAGGTTCTAAAATTCTGTTTGTTTCGATATGCGTTGGTGTTTACATGGCTTTATATCTCAGAAACGGATTACTATGAATTTGGTATGACAGCTTACCTGGTCACTGGGTAATAACTCGGTTTTTTTTTTAGTTCTATAGGGATTTGGAAATATTTTTGGAGCTGATTTTATATCCAGGAATTGGATTTTTTTTAATTTCTACTCACGCTTATGAATATGATAAATAACGATAAAATACAGCTGAGAATAATCTAACAAAAAAATTCTTTAAACCTAGTTTATAAATAAATATCACATTTTTTTGAAAATTGAATTTTATTTTATTTTATTTTTCTTCTTACGAATTGAAGTTTTTTTATTTTTTCGTAATTGTTGCATTATCAGTTTCGGAAATATTTCAGCCCTTATAAATTTTTGTTCAAACTCATTACGGAAATTTGGATTTTATAAATTTTTAACATTTGATTATTTAAATTTTCTATTTGAACTATTTTTAAGCTTAAGGATTAATTTGTCTATTTTTATAATTTGATGCCCTAGTAATCAGTATCTCGATATTTTGCCTAATTAAAGTCTTATTTTTCTTAGGCACATCTGTTAATTAAAAAGTAATATTTCCAACAAAAAAAACAATTTCTGAAAATCGCACCCCCACCCCAAAAAATTATCTAAATAAACTAATGGCTTAGTGGGTGTAATGTATCATTAGAGTTCCCTTCTCACCACAACGAGCGCTGATGTAGCACTGACGTACATCTGCGGTAGTCGTTGTATGTTGAAAAGTGGCTCTGATTCTTTTAATAATTTAAGTTAGTCTTGATTTCTTGTTATTATAAATATTTTTTGTGACTGAAATATTATATATATATATATATACATCATGGTTTGAATATGATTGAAATATAACGTTAATTACAATTGTTTCATTGTAATTGTAAATATTTCTGTAACTGGAATAGAACTAAAATTGAATTGTAGAACTCCCGGTCGCCACATCACCCCCTGTACCTAGCACTGATGGGCTTTAACGGGAGGAATTATAGAACTGGAAACTGGACTGGCGTAGAACTGGCACTAATGTAGTGAAGAGCTTGCTTTTATACTCTTGGTGGAGCCGAGTGAAGTGTAAAGAGCCGAGTGAATCCAACCGAAGTCGAAGATCTTTAAATTTAAAAATCCTATATTAAATAAAAATTGAAGATCCAACACTTAAACAGGAGCAAAAAAAGTGAACATTTATGAGTGAACATCATTCTCATTCATCCACATCAGTGGATGAATGCGAATGATTCGTATGAATGTAAATGAAATGTAGTCTTTTACAGTATCAGGTCAATCATTCCTGAGAAGTGTAGTTAATATTCTTTGGTGGTGTACCCAACCATCAAAGAACACCTACGATCTAGTATTCAATTTTCTGTATTCGTTTGCTATGTTGTGACGCCAAAGATGAGCGGTAGAATTAAATAAATTAATAATATTTAAAGTGTAAAAGTATTTAAAGTGGCCACTTCAGTTAGAATCATTGAATTAAATAAACAAAAAATATTATATTTAAATAAAATGATAATTATTTTAAATTAAGTTGTGTGTGCATATGAGTTTAAGTCCTACAATTGTTTTGTCAGCTTTATTTTATTTTTGTCATTATTGCTTAGTATTGGATATTGTAGCTCATTGATATTGAAAGAATTTCCGCGGGAAAATTGGGAATAAAGAAGAATTACATCTTCCGCATTTGTCGGAGCCATATCTCACATATCGTGTTCAATAAAATCTTTACAAAGTTTCGTTGCTTTCTTTTTTGTTATTTTTATTAAGACGCAGATCTTGCTAACAGTTTTTTTAGATCTATCCAAAAGTTAAATACCAATGACATTTATTTTAGTAAAAACAAATTTAATGTTTCATTTATTTTTAATCTTTTTTTGTTTTAGGCGCCGAAAAGGTTAATGGTTATTTTAATTTGGTGCTACTTATAAAAGTTGAAATTCACAAATTATTGTTATTTATTTATTTATTTTTTAAGACAGGAGTAAAGAACTTTTAAGCAATAATTCTTAAATAGCATCCAAAAATAGAAAAGGAATTAAAATGAAAATATAATTTATTTACAAATTGCTTACATGGGTTACCATTACGGGAAAAAATTAGTATTCTACTATGATCATGTTAATATTTTATTTAAATAATAATGAAAATGTTTAAGTAAATTAGCTGTAAAACTTTCACTTTTTAAGAAAAGGTATTTTAATTTTATTAAGATAGTTTGCAGATCCTAAATATATTTCGGGGAAAAGAATGTATCACACGAAACATAAAAATATTAGAATTATACGAACCAGTTTTTAACGACTGGGATTACAAATTTTCTAAAATAATCTTATTTATTATGAAAAGGTAGATGTATGCAATCGGTTTAGTCTAGTACGGACATAAAAACGAGGTGAGTAAAATATGGGGACTTACGTCATTGGACTTGCTTGAATGGGTACCATTGTATTCCAATGCTTCTATTTAATGAGATCAAGCCATCTACTACTCGTATCCGATCTTCTTCTTGGTTCATAAAGCAAAGCTTTTAATGGAAAGATATTCAGTATTTACGTGAAACTGGTGAACCGCTTTTTACATTATAAAATTGATTGGATTTTATTAACGATATATATATATTGTAATCGTTAGAAAAAAAAGTTTAAATAATATTAAATATATATATATATATATATATATATTTGATTGTAATGAACAGTGGCACTGAATATTTTTTTGTTAAAACCTATGTATCTATATCATAAGTGAAGTTCGTAGTTTACCATTCGTCATAATGGAAAATTCAGAAAGAATATTTTGCTTTCTTTACTTGACATTTCAACAGGGTCTAGGTTCATTAAGCTTCACAATTTCCATATCGTGATTATGTCACTGAAGATGTCTTGGGAAACAGATGAGCTTTGTGATCTACTCGGATTACCGTTGTGCTTATTTACTTACATTTCAAATAAAATCATATTGATATATCCTTTTTATTACAATTCAATATTAGTAATGCATTATTAATTATTATTATTACTTTCTCTTTTAGGTTTTTAAAATTTAAACATAAAAGTTTGTAAAGTTTTTTATTCAAATCCATACTTAAATAAATACAATGAATAAAATTGGGTAAATCGATTCGCGTAAAATTTAAAAACCACTTGGCAAATTAGGTATGATTCATTTACCACTGTTTTTACTGAACGTTTTTGATGATTTTAGGCCTATATTTTTCAGACACCTGTATGATTATAATATTAGTAATAAGACTTAAACTGTGATCTCATTATATTTTGTAATGCCCTTTTTCGTGTTGCAATAAGAGTCTGTAACAAAAATTCGATTTCTATAAAATATAGCTAAATGTGAGTTCCAGCAAAGGAAAATAAAAATAAGGTTAATATTTTGTTTCGATATATCAAAACGGTATTAATTTTTATCCGATTAACGATTTAATGAGGAAATTTATATTTTGTTTAAGGTGTAAGAGAAAATTTTTTTTTAAAGGAATCTATTAAATATATAATGAAATTGTTTATACCTTACTAGAAATATGTATTATCTTTTGTTAACGAAGGAACTTTTAAAGTATTTTATTGAATAAAAAGCCTTTTCCAAAATACTTTCAGAAAGATTTAGTTTCAATTTTTGTAAACAGGCGTATGAAGTAATTATTTTTAGCGAGCCTTATTTGTAATATTGTATATATTCAGTAATTTAATTTAAGTACTTCTCAAATTGAATTTTAACAAACAATTTTTAATTAAAAAAAAAAACTTTATGAAGAAAATTCTAATCTTTAATTTCGAGCGGAAAACTCAATTGTATTTGTACTTTTGGAGTACATTTTTTTTTAGTGTTTTACTGACTCAAGAGGAATTTTAGTGAAATATCAAGTGATGAAAATTAAATAAAATTGTAAAGTTCTTTAAACTAATTTTTTTTTTTTAATTTCAAACGGACGTTCCTTACTTATATATTTACAGGAAGTTTTCTCTGATTCACTCTCTCGGTGCGTATTTTAATAAGATTTCAGAGCGCATGAATTAAATAAAAATAATTTTTCAAGGTTTCCTTCTAGCTAATAAATTAAATTTATTAAAAGGAAGGATATCAGGAAATCCAGCTATAGAATATATAAATAAAATTATTTTTTAAACTGTTGTTTTTTTTAACTAAATTACTATAAAATCTCCTTTTAGTTCATTCTAAATATCTTTTTTTCATTGGTTGATGAATATTGTACAATTCTTCTTAAGAAGAATATCAATTGTATTAACTGTTATTCAATTATAACAATCTAATGAAGAAATTTATAGTTTGTTTAAGTGTGAGAGAACAACTATATTTTTTAAAAGGAATCCATTAAATATAAAATTAAACTGTTTATAGCTTACTAGAAAGAAATATGTATTTTTTTTTTAACGAAGCAATTTTTCAAGTATTATATTGAATAAAAACTTTTGAATTTTGATATAAATATATATATTTATATATAAGTTTGCTGATATATATATTTTCTCTACCTGTTTTTATTTTACATATGTATAAAAAATATGGGTTTATGCACGGGATAAGGCCGTGAATCTTCATCAACTACTCTTTGAATTATTGATATCTGAAATGTCTGGGGAATTTTTATAACCTTTCAAACTAGTCGTCTGTTGTTGCAAGTTATAAAAATTTGGTTTATTTTGTAATACTTTACCGTTAAATTGTAACTCTCTCGATCTTTTTTCCAAAGGGCTTTCCTTTCCCACTCCTATATCTCACAATTGTAATCTATTTTACTTTTTTCAATTTATAAATCGGCTTGAAGAGTTCTTTATGTATTTAATGATAAATAGTTCAAATTTAAAAAAAAAAAGTTGATGAAAAGCTAATTTTGTATCATAATCGGAACGGTTACAATTGAATTGAGTTTCCATGACATGCAAGTTAAGAAAAGTAAACTGTGACATAGTTTCCTACTGCCTTCTTCATTAAGTTGAATATAAAATAGCTCATTACCATACCAACTCCGCTGAAATCCAGTTGAATCGATTCAATCGTGCATTATTAAAAAAATAAAATATTTTGAGTGTTCCTTGTAACTCAGGATAATTTGGATGGCTTACAGCTTTAACTCCTGCTTAAAATAATAAGTAATATATTTTTTTCTATCAGAAAAACTATTCATCATATGTAATAGCAGCCTTATTCATTAGGAAAACATCAATGGTTACAGTTTACATTTAAAAAAAAAATTAATTAACTGATTCGCGATAATATTCGGGAAATATCTAGATATCTACTTCCGCTTTCTTGACTCCAGCCCGTACGCAAATGAGTTCCTTATTTCTGTAATATGTACATATAGCAAGTTACACTCTTGGATTGCAAGAATAAATTGTGATTTTATTTAGCAAAAACAAACTAATGGTTTCCTGGAACACTATCGAGGAGTCGGTAGCATTAAAATATTACTAGCACGGCCGGATTCAATCAAAAATCTGCGACACACGAAGGCTAACATTTGGCCCACTTCTTTGTTCATTATTAATATTCTTTTCGTATTGATATTTATAATTACGTTTTGATCTTTGTATGATAATAATTGTCTAGTTATTCATTCTTTAAAATCTCAACAAAAAAAAATTTGCTTTTACTATCAAAACATTTGAAGAAAAGTTCACCGTCAACGGTATTAATAGACACCAGATAATTCACTGGATTATTTAATTCACTTTTGGAGTGTATCGTATAACGATATAATCTAAAAAAATTACGCATGATAATTAATAAAAGTATATTAATAATGGTTTTATTTCCTGCAATTAACTGGAAGATAATAACTTTTTATAGGTCTCATTATTTTGAATGAGAATTTATTTTAATGAATGTTTGTTTTGTAGTCACAAGCTGTGTGGGAAGTACCTTTCCATTTGTCAACAGCTTTACCTTTCTATTCAACAAATAGTGACTAAAACGTTTTTAATACAATAAAATTCTGTTTACATAATATTTAATTTGATGAGTATTGTATATATACTTATTTTTGTTGTTGTTGTGTTTATTCCTATTTTTGATGAGTATTATTTATAACCTACGTTAGGATTACTAATTAAATTTATGTCGTATTGGTGTAAATGTATGTAAATGAGATAATTTTTTATTTATTTTTAAATTCTAATTTTAGGTTAAGTAAATAATAATTTTAAATAATATCTAAAAAATATATAGTTACAATAGCTTTGTTATTAATTTAAAAAATATATAATTAACTATTTTAATTTTTTATTTTGTATTAATGTGTAGACTAAAGTATTAAAAACTCGTTTTCCTTTAACTTATAACGAATTTCGTACTAACGGAAAGAAATTTTTTGATATGAAAAATAAATTTAGGAGATTTAAGGAAGTTGTTAAAATATTTTTAATAAATGTAGAATTTATAAAAGATAGAAATGGATAATAGGAAAGCCAGAAAAATAATTATTATCTTTTTAAATGCACTGCTACTAGAAAAACGTTAAAGTCATTTATAGAAGTTTAATTTTGTTTTACAAAAATTATACTAGTATAAATTATATATTATTATTATATGTGTGGTTGAGTTGTAAACTAAACCACAGCTCCGCAGTTTATCTTGTCTGATTTTAAGTAGATGTTTATTAATTTCTAATAATCTAGAAAGCTTAATATTAAGCCCTGTAAAACAGGAGTATTAGAAGTTAGATGATCACTTGTTCATCTTTATATCGGTTGTATTAGACCTATTGAGAATTAATGAAAGTTACTTTATTTTTTCGATATGTAAATGATTTCTGATGTACGAAAAAATGTTTTTTAAATTTTTTTCTCTTCTGATCGTTTCAATAAAATGAGTAAAAAATTTATTTTAATTGTATTTCCCATTGAATAAGTTTTAGCTTTACAAAAAAAATTATTCTTTGACTACCACCCTCTTTTTCAGTACATTTGTTTATTTTATTACGAAGAAAAAACTTCCTAAAAATTAAAAATTGTATAATATTTAATAAATTTAATTTCATAAAAATGGAGCTTTTGTTAAAAAAACAAGAATGAATTTTTAACAAAAAATAAATTTTGAGTTATTCTTTAACTTGGTGACTAATTAAAAGAAAACAACTAACAGAAATTTACTACTACTCTTTCATTTGGTGCCGACATAAAAAGTCAAAATTTGAGAAAGCCAAAACGTTTTTTAATTTTAATTTTTAAATCTTAAATATTGTTTTTAAAAAGTTCGTCTTATTTAATTTTTTTTTTTACAAAGCGTTTGGAAGAAATACATAAAGCAAGAAATCGAAATTATGATAAAATTAAGTAAACACTATGGTGCATGAGAAAAGGTTATCTAGAATGCAGGAATAGGAATTATATTTTTATCAGAATTTTAATGTTAATTTTCTTTGTCGCGTTCCAGATAATTTGAATATTTGAATGTCTTAGGGTTACATATCAATATGATATAACTATATTAGGCCATGAAATGAGGTAAAAAATTTTCCAAATTGTCTGCGAAATTAATTTGAGTATTATTCAACGCGTTTCGGAGTACCTCCAATCTCAAAACTTCTTTTAAGTACTAAAAATTAAAGAGAAACTCATCAACTACGAATGTTAGAGTGACGATGCTAGCAAGAGCAGAAAATAACACTCAAATCAATTATGATAAGCGAAGCGGAAATATAAAATATTGTGAACATTTATCTACTTAACCATGTATTTTTCTTTATTTAAATAATCTTTACTATATGTTAGATGGAGAATGGTGTCTTTTTTCCCCTTAGATGAGCTTCCTTTACAAAATGTAAATATAACTGTTGAAATCGGTGATGAGTAAGACTTAAATATTAATATTAAAATTTTGGAAATGTAAAAAATTCAGCAATATTAAACCCCACCAAGGATGAACAACGAACTTTCCTATGCTCCTATCTTAAAATAAATATAATCAATATTATAAATAAATATCATAACGTTTTAATAACATCAGTATATCATTTATGTTTTCACCATAATAAATTTCATGATTCATCTCTTTCAAAGATTTTAAGCAATACAGATCATTGACACACATTCCAACGCGTACAACTGGTCCCTAATTTTGTTTGAATTTTCCAAATGGCTCATAGGAACTCAAAACGTCCAGAAATTCAAAAACAGGGTACTCAAAATTTGTTTCAAAATTTGCCGTAATGTATTTAGTATTATATATTATAATACTGGTAAATAATAAATAAATACATAACGTTTAAATTGCAAACCTATTTCTTTTTTGAATTTGGTTAAACAAAAATTAGATGTTATCAATTTTATTATAACTTATATTTATTGTTTTAATCTTTTCTTATTGCTAATTATTTTCTTTGAGAAGACTTATCTGCCTGCCTTTTGATAAGAAACTATTTCTCTTGGTTCTAGCCTAATTTTATTAATCTGTATCGTAATATTGTTTATCTTTGGTATCCTTAATAAAACTTTTTTAAAGATTAATTTTTTTTTAATATTATGCAAATTTTCGTTTTTAAAAATTGTTTTATTTAATTGAACTTAAAGGTCATATTACTATATATTTTACTAATATGTTTAAAGTAAGCTGTAATTAATAAAGGAATTTCATTATTGACTTTTTTATTTTTTAATTTCTTAGTTATTGTGTTGTGTTTTTTATTATTATTATTTCATTCAAACTGTTATATGATCAAAAATAATTGTCTGCAGTTAGTTTATTACAGAATTTTTTTAAATTTTAATTTTGTTTTGTTTTAATGTATTCTGGGTTAATTTTATTGTGTAGTTACTAAAAGTATTGTAACTGTATATTTTAATTATACTGGAAATAAAGACAATATTATTATTACTAATTTTATTAATATATTATTTTTGTTGTTTTGTATACTTGAATTACTGTACCATTATTTTTATTTATTTTGCGATAAATTAAGTTTACTTCAATTAAGAATCTGTTTGTACTTATGCAATTTATATAATAAAATAATATATTGAATCTTTTATTTAAATATTAAAGGTCATACCAAAGAAAAGTCAATTAAAATTAATAAAGTCTTCTGCTTCTGTTATTATTTCCTTTTAAAATGGGATAATTATAAAATTTAAATAAGCAAGGCTTATACATAATTAATTATAATAATGGTATCGGGCTACGTAAGAGTAGAAATACTAGCTAAATTTAATATAAGTTGGTAAAACTGGATATGAAACAGCGCAGGTCATATAAGCTAAGAGTAGTCAACAGGTTGTGAAAGAAATAGCCCCCGTTTTGGCCGTCTATCTCGTGCTTTGTTGTTGCGCATATTATCGGTATCATTTTTTTATTGTTTTAATTTAAAAAAAAGTATATATCTTCTATTAAAATTTCTTTTAATGAATTAAAAAATAATCTGCAAATCTTTTAAGTATTCAGTCAGTACAGGTAAACAGTAATATGCTATAAATATATATAATTTTATAGTTAACAAGGAAATTTTTATACATGTAAATATTTTTTTTCTTATGGAAATAAATAAATACCTATTCAAATTTTAAAATAAAAAAGTGTGATAATTTTAAAAATAAACTTAAAATTATTCATGAATTTTTTAATTTATAATTAGAATTAAATTATTGTTTAATTTATTATTTTTAAACATTTATTTTTTGTAGTTCGGACATACTTTTGTGAAATCTTACAAGTTGTATTAAAATTTAGAATTAATAAAACATCATTAAAATATTAAATATAACTTATGATTAAATTATAAGATTTAGGATTTTGATGTTTATTTGTAAACAATGGATTAAGGATGTATAAAGGTACACAATTCGTATGTTCGAAAGAAAACTTGATTATTTTATTATTTTATAAAAAATAAAAAGCAAATTGCTAAATATCAAGTTTTAACAGCGTTTATTAGTCACAATTGCATTAAACCTCGCGGTAGAAGAGTATTGATTAGATTTTTTCCTTAAATAACGTGAACAATAATTCTCATGTACTTCACTAACCATACGCGCGTACACAAACACACACACACACACACACACACACACACATATTTTTAAATAATTCTCCCTGCTTTGACTTTTAAAAATAAATATTATTTTGTATTTTATTTGAATATTATATCTATTTTCGATCAAAAACTCGTTAAAATTTTATTCGTAAAAATAAAAGTATTATTATATTTTACTAAAATAGGAATTATTTCAAAAGTAAATTCTCACTACAAATATTTTATCAGTGTGAAACTATGTGTATATATATTTACTTTTATTAAAGAAAAAAAACTATAAGGTTATCAGTTGCCTATAGAAAATATTTAATTACAGTAGGTCTCTAGTTATACAGATTTTCGATTATCCGAATCACTTAATTTTATATTACATACATTATTTAAAATAAAAAATTTATTAAAAATATTTAAATTTTATAACTTTAAAAGTAGTTTATTTTAGATAGTATTTAAATGCAAGTGAACTGTTTTTATTTAAACCGATCTTAATTAGAAATAGATCGTAATATCAGAGATGTACTTAAGCGATTTTATTAGAAAAAAAACAACAAAAAATCGAGTTATCCCTGTAGTTGAGTTATGTTTTTAGTATAAAAAAAAATAAATTTTGGTTAAAAGAAGTTTATAAAATTAAAATAACCGTACATCAGAAATAAATTAAATAAAAGTTATCATATTGCATCTTTGGCAATGAGTTCAAATTGAAGATGTTAACGTTAAAAAAAAATTTAGGTTGATCTTTTGTTAGCCTCTAATAAAGTTATATTAAAATAGATTATGAAATTTTATTTTATTGCTGAAATTTTTCTTCAATTAAAAAAAGTACTCGTTTTTTACTAATTTTTAACCAAATACGAATTTATGTCCGTTTAACCAACTTGTAGAATTTGTTTTTCAATAAAACTGAAAAACACGTTACCTCACGTTATCCAACAAGGTATTAATTTACAAGGCTATCCTGCGATCAATCTAGATGTACGGTGTGTAATTGTGGGGACCAACTAGTACTAGTAACATAGGAATTATACAACGCTTCCAAGACAAAGTAACGAGGACAATTGCTGAAGAAGCACCATGGCTTATGCGAAATTATGAAATTCACGATTATCTAGTCTTTCCGTCGGTTAGTGAGGTTGCACGGCAGCGCAATATTAAATACCAGCACAGACTTGAAACTCACGTCAATCACTTTGCAATTAATCTACTCGATAATAGTAGGAACGTCCGACGGTTGAAACTTTTCCAAGTACTCAACTTAAAGACTACTGCATGACAGTCTGAAATTTGACAACGCCAAATCTAGTAGTATTGTTTTTATTTTATTATTTTTATTCTTTATAACTAATTTTTGGTTTCTGTGGACTATGAAACAAATATTTTTAAGATTTAAGACTGGAATTCAAATTCCATGCTCAACTTTAAGATTAGTTGTAACTATTTTTGTGAATTAATTATTTTGGGACCCCCCTTAATCACACCCCCTTATCAGGTGCTTTTTGTTAAGAGACTAACCTATGGCTTCACTTGGACTACCGATTGTAATTATACCAGTTGTTAAACAAAAAATAAAAACTATTGAAAATAATTGCCTCGAGGAGGAAATTTCTGTAAATATCACGTAATAATGTTGAATACATAGGTGCTACTGCCAACTTTCTCATTATGCAAGTTTGAAAATGATTTTCTTGTGAATTTCATTGTTGATCACGTCATCTGTTCATCTTTACTGTTTCTAAATATTTAATAACTTTCTATTTACAAATGTCATTCATCAATGATATAATAATGATTGCTGTTTCTCAACGACACACCTTTTCTTTTTTTGTTTATAAAAAAGAACATTTCCATTTGTTTAATTAAAAATATATATATATATTCTTAGCTAAAACAGTTCTTGATTAAAAACTAACGTTTATCTGGTTCATCTTTGAGCCAAAAGGGAAATAAAATATTTTACGCAGTCAATACTTTCAAAATAGTAAAAAAAAAGTTGTTTGTTTGTGTGTGTGGGGAGGCAGGATTTTTATATCAATATATTGTAGAAAACTTTCATTTACGAAGTTGGATAGGTTTACAAACGATGATTGATGAATAAATGAAATGAAACTATTTTTTAAAGTTATTATAGGGCAACATAAACTTCAAATTCATCGGCAGAGATATAAAACGACCAGTATAGAGTTTAATATATATATATATATATATATATATATATACACACACACACACACTCACTCACTTTTTTTAAACTATAAAACTCCCCATTTGGTTTATCTTTATGGATATAAATATATTTTTACAACTGTCAAGTAACATTCATAAATAGTTTATAAATCTTCCACGAATATATCTTATACGAATATAAATCTTCCACGAGTTACGTTTTAACTGACATATACCATCAATACAAAACGTTTTACGGATATTTTTGACGTGTTGGATTTATTTTAAATAAATCGGGTAGTATTATTATTATTATGGTATAATTACATATTTTTTCTTAAAATTTTCATAAACAAAATTATGGTAATTCTTGTTTAATTTCATAAAGTAAAAAAAAAAAATAAAAATAAAAAACAAATTTATATTTAACTTGTGCTCACCGGGCTGATCTCAAGGTAAACTTGTCGCCGCAAATCAGTTCTTTAACAGTTGATTTTCGAAGTCGAAGGTACTCAGGTAGAATCCTAGTAAAAGTTGTTTGCTTTTATACGGATTTGAATACTAAATAGTGGATTCCGTTGTACTATGGAGGTTGGGGTTTAATTAACCACACGTCTCAATAATGGTCGGCCTGAGTCTGTTCAAGACTACTCTTCATTTACATATCATACATATCCTCATCTCTTCGGGCCAGAGAGGGTTGCTTATTCTTCACTTGTTTATCAAATTGTAACGTACACATCAAGAATAATATTTAACGAGCGTTTTCTCTTAGTTACACCAAGAAATAGCTCGGTTTTTTTTAAATTAAAGAAGTTAATAATATTGTATAATATTTTAATAAATTAAACATTAATTTATTAAATAAATTTAGGTAGCACACTAAATAGATAGTACCGGTATTTATCTTATTTTTAATAACTATTGATAAATATTATTAAAAATATAATCCGTTTATATATTTTATCAACAGATTTATTAATTTTATATTTTGTAATATAAATAAAACAGTCATTATATTTTTGATTTAAAACTTTCGTCACTAATTTTGTGTTCAAAAACGTAGATTTAACGAGCTTTAGTTATTCATTTACTATTTATGTTTAGACAGAATATCTTAAAAGATTAAATTTAAAGATGTATTTACTATTTCAGAATAAAGTTACAAAGGTGATTTATTTTATTTTTGGTTAATATAAATAATTTCTTTTCTTTTTTTAAATGTAAGTTTTGTGTAGGCAACGGATCACACAAATTTTTATTGCTTTTAAATAAACTTTCTTCTTTTTGTGTTTATCTTTTAATTATTGATATACAACAGATAGTTATTAAAATCGTATTAAATGATCACTGAAATAACAGTTCAGCTGAATTTAATCACAGTTACTCATGTTTAATAGTTCTTTGTCAGTCGTATAATTTTTTTATAGTAAAACTTACTTTCAAATGTCTTTTTCAAGTTGTTTTCCAATTTAGTAGAGCCATTCACTTCTCTGTTAGATTTGTTTTCATATTTTAATTACAACATATTTGTTGCACCATATTCCGTTATTACCTGTTTTATATATTCTGTTGTTTGTCTATAGTTTTTATTTTCCATTTTCAGATTTATTAACTTTTAACCATTTTAATTAACTTTTATTCTCTTTTTTTTGTTATTTTACTTTAAGATTTTTCCAGAGGCATATATATTTTCTAATACCACTTTTCTAATACTCATTATTAAAAACTTTATCGACCTATTTAATTATTCAAAGTTTTTCTATTACAGTTTAAATTAATTTTGTCTTTCAATTTCTTTGTAATATAATCCAAATTCTGCTTGAAGTTATGGAGCATTCTCCATAAAAAAAAACCATTTCCTGTAATTATAATCTGTCACGCTTATTAAAGAATTTATTATTAGTACTATTTATGCCGAGGAAATAATTTAAAGATACATTAAATGAAATATTATTAATAAAATAATATTTAAATATTCATTACTTATTAATAGAATATCTAATTCATTAATTATATTTAAGTTTTGGTTATTCTTTGCTTAATAAATGACATCGGAAACTTTAAAACATGAATTAAATATTGAACATGAGATACTGTATATTAAAAAATAGAGTTTTTTTTTTAGGAATTTGATTAAAAAAGGTAATTGTACTGATCGTTAAAGCAAATTATATTAGTATCTAAATAACTATGTAGGAGTTTAGATTTATATATAAACTAAAAATAGATAAGTTTGGTAAATAAAGTTAGTCAAAATGGGGGAAGCGTAGATGGAGAGAAGTAGAATTAAATATGACTAAAGAACGTGTCTAATAGATGGAAAAACCTGTTAATTAATACCTTAATATAATTATCAGAGTGAGATGGATCATGATTTTTATATGAAACATATAAATATAAATCAGAAAAATGTTTTTAAAACATAAAGGAGAAGAATGAAGTGTTTGAAAATATAAATTTAGGAACAGATAGGAAGGATTTCTTGGTAGGTAAAGTGAGAAGATTAATAAATTCATAATAGACAGATAAGGTAATTATGAAATTTAGTAAAACAATTAACTTGGAGATCAACTCATTTTTATAAGAAGTGATACTTTTTTTTGAGGTGGGGAATCCTATTACCAACACTCCGATAGAGCGTGTCGGACTCACAACAGGTTCCGCTTGATGTTATTTAGTGCGTGTATGCCTGTGTGGTTTATACCGACTAAGCCACCACCCCTCCGTCCACCTTCCCGGAACCGCTGCAACGCATTACTTCGAGAGAGGAGCGGCTTTCTTATCGTGAGGTGTGATTATCTACGGCTACCATCATTGGAGATGTCATAACCGGGAGTGCTGCCTACTTCATAGTTCCGGGACGATCCCAGTGGCTCGGGTCCCTCCAGGAACTCCGCAGGCAGCCTGTCCCCAGACCTTAAGGCCAAGGCATCACCGTCGATTTCCTTTCCTAGCATCTTCTTGGGGTCGTAGTTTCGACATCACAGTACTGGCCCAGTCCGACATTTCTTGTCAACTCTAGACCGAAGTGACCATTATCTCTTCAAGATCTTCCAGGCGGGAACAATCTCTTTATTTTCAGCTTGGCCATCAATATGTTCGTCTCTGAGATGAATCTCGGGCATTCGAAATAGTAGATTGATACTAAGAAATTATGAAAGGGAAAAATTGAATGTAAGATGAACGTTATCGAATCACCTACCAGATTATGAAAAATAAGGCAGTTAACTTTTGCGAACTATTGAAGAATATATCAAAGACAGTAGAAATGTAGAGAATTTCAGTTTTAGATTCCAAAACGTCAAATGTTATCATAAAGGAAAGAAAAATATTTATGGAAGTAATCGGAAACATATTTTTAATTAAAACATAACCTATTTATAATCTTTGATGCGATAGAATATAATCTCTTTCGTAATTTATTTTTTGAAACGTAGCTGGTGTGTGGTTGATAGCGAAAAAAAATTTAAATGAAACATTTATCTTATGGTTTAATGTAATGCCACCAACACAGATACAGCCTTGATATAGCTTTAAAAGCATAGGCTTGATGTAGACTTTGTAGGTAATATTACGATATACGTGGAAAAGTTGTCCGTCACTTACTCATCATTTACTGGCGCCTGAAATTCTGTAGGATAACTTTAAAAGTAAAATCCAGACGCCTAACTGCAACAATACCAAATACTTAAAAGGAAAGTGGAACGAGTAAGAAGAAAAAACAATACAATAAAAATATTTCATTTTTAAAAGTATTAGAATTATTCGAACGAATTATTTCTTGTTTAGGTCTTCAAAATAAATATAAAATATTTAGAAACTATTAGGCTTCATATCAGTAATACAGTATTTTAAATAATACAAAAAAGTTTATTATACATATTACTTTTCTTTAATACATCCATATCATGAGCCATCAGAACCGACATTTTACCTACTTTGAGCCAAAGCCTACTTTTATCAGTTGTAACGGTTATCGTTTATGAATTAAATGTTAAGTTTTGAATTCTAAGTTTTGGATGTAATAATATAAAACAGAGGTTAATTGTAAGTTTATTGTGCCTCATGTGCAGTTTCCTTACGTTAGATTACTCTTAAAATGCATCCATTACAGCTCCCGTAACCTTAGCTATTAATGACTTGAACTTAACGGAATCGGAACAGACACACAGGGTTCAAAATAGAAAAAAACTATCAAGAATATAGAAAAGAAGAGATCTCATCCCGGATTTGATTATGCAAATTTCCTTCATACTACTAATTTTACCAGTTCAAACAGTAGTGTTGGCTAACAATTTTATGTGATTTTTAGATAAATATTGTAATCAGATTTTGAATACATATCTATAGCTGAGCTGCGTGCTAATTGATTTTAGTCTAATTGATTTTGCGTGCTAATTGATTATACGAGTGGACCCGTCCAGTACGGAAATTGGTAGCAGCACATTACTGATAAACGATTTCCTATTTAAATAATAAAATGTTTAATTTTTTAATAAACGCCACAACAGCAGTCTATTTTTTTCTAATAATTGAAGAGCCATCCAAAAATGGCTCATACTTTTTAAAGGAGTGTCTTCTGTTATTTCTAACAACTTTTTTTACCTAAGTAAACTAACTTATAAGATGTGTGTGTTCTTGTTCGCAATAGTTCATTATAAAGAATTCGGATTATTCATGAATTTGTTTTTCAAACATGTTTTTGTGATAATTATAGCGTATTTCTATTACCTTTTTGTAATTAGCAATTAGTTGTTTACAAAGTTTACGTATTTTAAATTTTCCTTCATTCAATCGATTGTTAATTTTAAACAGAACTAAATTATGTGTACTTACAAATTCTTATTTTATTTATATAATACAACATGCAATTATTTCACGCCGTATATTTTAGTTTGCAAAGCAAAAGAAGGTCCTTTGGGATAAAGAAGAAATCGACTGAAGTTCACTGGGTCGGGGAAATAAGTATTTCCTGACAGGAAAAGTTTGCTCTTCTTATGGGAAATACTCAAGTGCAAAATAACGCATGAAACCGTTTTCCTTTCTCTAAAGACTGATTTATTCCATTTGTGTACTTTTAAAACTTTGTACTTCATTTATAATGTTCACGGGTTTGAAAATTTATTCTTTCTTGTTTTATTATGCGCTTTCATGTGATAAATTAGTAAAGGAATAATTCTTTTTCAATATATTATTTTGGAATGTGACAGTATCTCATAAAGAATAAAGTATAAAGTTTATTTACATTAAAATTTTATGAATACTTCTTTCTGTGTATATTATACAATCGAATAGCGGTTCACATGTAATATTTTTCTATACGGAAGTACGTTTTTTCTTTATCGATAAAATTATTTCAAAAATATCATTTTATTTGATAAGAAAAAGAAAGGATTGGTTTTTTATGTACAAAAAAAAACCACCTTACATTTACTATAATGAAATAGGTGATTTAATTAAATTAAGTTTTGTTTTAATTTAATATTTCTATTCTAATAAAAAAAAAATTAATTTACTCTCAGTTATAATTTTAACTCTTTTATGGTTATAAAATGAAGTTACGTTAAATATTTTAACAAAAAGCAATTTAAAAAATCAGTATCTATAGATCTACGGTTTATTTTTATCTACATTTGCGTTATTAAAAAATTATCTATTCGCAAATAAAAAATATATATATATATTTTTTTTGGAAAATAAACAAAATAATAAAAAACAGACAGCTATTAATAATAAATAATAATATATACAGCTCAGAATATAAACACTATAGCTATGCAGGCCTCAGACAACAGGAATGCGTCCCGCGCGAGCCATTGGTGACGAAAATACCGAGTTACTCCCGCCTACCACTCACGAAGGCTGGTGCCCATCGCTGTCCTCAACCGACATCTCCGTTGTCCGCCTCGCGGTCCTCTTCTATTAGTTTCTGCCGAATAGCACCCTTTTAAACCATCGGGCCACACAGTCCACGCAGTCCATCTCTCACCGAAAGAGAGCATCAACAGCATGACTTCCCCCGGTGAGTTCAAATCGTCACGTGGTATCTCCTGCCTCCATCTGGGGCACACAAAAAAGGTGTGTTCCACATTATTCTCGTCATCACAATACTGGCACAATTGTGTGCGCCTCTTTCCGATCCTACAGACGTAGACCCCGAACGACCCATGACCCGACAACCATTGAGCCCTCCGGAAGTCCACTGAGCAATCCGTGCAGTCTATTGACCCAGGCAGCCTCCTGCGGGATCAAGGTGTAGGTCCAGTGTCCCTTCTTTCCACTCCGCCACCTTTCTTGTCAGTCAACCAGCAAGCGGCCCCTCGCCTTCTCTCTACCATCTGTGGCTCTATCTCTTCTCTTTTTGGCCAGCAGGTCCTACGGCGGCATACCAGCCACCACCAGTGAGGCACCCAATGATACCGTCCGGTAGAGCAGCGCCACTCTTATCGTCAGTCTCCTATATATGTCATTCAATTTCCGGGCATTTCTCACCAGTCCAAAGGCCTCCCGCCATACCGGTGCCGCATACTATATCATCGATACCACGGTAGACGCCAGCATTCTGCGCTTGATTGTCCTAGGACCCCCGGCATTGTCCATAAGCCTCGGCAATGCCGAGGGCATTCTTTCCGCCTTCATGGTCACTTGCTGCACGTGAAGTGAGAAACGCCTTGACCTGTAGAGCCACACTCACAAGTATTGTGCCGCTTTCTTCGGAGGATCATTTCTCCATCGACTTGGACAGCAAATGGGGATATTCGCCGCCTCCCCGTCATTGCTACAATTTCAGTTTTCTTAGCTGACAGTTCCAGCCCCTGCGTCTGAAGCCACGACATGATGTTCTCAATGGTCCTGTAGCTATCCCCACCACCTTCTCCAGCTCCTTCGCCGCCACTACTACTACCAAATCATTAGCGTATGCCACTAATTGTACTTCCAGCCGCCACTCCAGCAGAAGGGAGTCGTCGTACACCACATTCCACAAGATGGGCTCCAAGATTGACCCCTGCGGCACCCCACACTGCATGGGCAAGACGACCTCCTCCCCATCGTCAGACGTGATACTCAAGTTCCTTCCACTGTGGAACAACTGCATCATTCTCAGCAAGTAAGGTGAAATGCCTCGCTCCTCCAACTGTCGCAATATGACCTCTCACCTCACCGCATTGAATGCATTAGCGACATTAAAGAAAACGACCAGGGAAATCTTTCTCACATTCCTAGAACCCTCTGGCCACCACCTCCACCAACTCTGTCACTTTTTTAACAGCATCCACTGCGCTTCTTCCTTTTCCGGAAGCCATATTGCTTGTCCGAAAATCCCCCAGTTCTCTCTAACTCCTCCTGAAGCCTATTTTCTAGAATAACTTTGAAAAGTTTCCCCTGGTTACCAATTAGACAAACCGGCCAGTAACTCATTAGACCGTCCTCTCCGCCACTTCCCTTAGGGAGGAGAACCACTTTCGCCATCTTGCATGGTGTTGGGAATCTCTCCTTAAACAAGCATTCATTAAATACTTCCAAAAACGTAATCGGAGAGGCCTCCACCAACGCCCTCATTGCCTCCGCAGGCAATCCATCCCTGGACTCTTACTAGGACGGAGTCAAGAGACCGCGAATCACAACTCCTCCGAAGTGACACGCGGTATTTCTGTGGCCGCCAACTCCCTCCATCTCAGCTTCTGATCTCTCGGAAACAGGGTGTGCATTGTTTTCCGGAGTTGCAACTTAGGAAGAAGTATTTTAATTTTTAGTGATTTTTTTTTAGCCAGTCTAATTTATTTAAAACCAGTTATCAATGAAAGTCTAGCAAGACTTTCCCGAACGAACATTCTTATTATTATTACTGTTCTCTCAATCATTAATTCACTTTCAACAAAGTTATTACCTCTAACTTATACTTAACTATTAAGGGATTATTTTTATATTTTAAAATTCCCTTAGATCTCGTGACCATTATTTGGTGGCCGATCAAATCAATAGTCGCATATTATATTAATCATAATTTATAGCCGTATTTGATGTTGGTTCCTTTTCATTATCTGTTACAATTCAAAAATTTCTTATTTTTGTAATTTTTAATTAAAAAAAAGTTTTTTTTTTTAATCTGCAGGTGGTGCAAATGAGTCTGTTATGGGTTTAATAAATCTCTATTTTGGTCCTACATACGCGAAGTTAATGTAATTTATTTATCTCATGTTTTTGTGGTTGTATGGAGTATATTTTTTAAATTGTGAAATTTTCAGCTGTTTTGGGGTTTTACACCCCATGATTTACAAAATTATTATTTATATATTTTTTTACATTATGCCTTACGTTATTGAATCATGTCTGGAATATCGTTTTATGAATTATTATTATTTACCTCAAATTTTCCAACTAATTTTCTTGATTTTTCTTTTGAAGATACTTTTAGTGTTACGAAAAACAAACGATACAATGTTAAGTAAGTGTGTTTGTTTTTTGTTTCACCACTAACGTTTCCTAGAAGAAATCTATTATGGAATCATAAAAGGAACATTTTTTACAAATAAAAGTAACATAAATACATGCAAGGGCTCTAGGAAAGTTTTTCAATAAAACGGAACGGATCAGCACTGGCGCTTACAAGTTAGCGCATGTTTAGACAGGTCCCAATTTTTACTTTAACCGCTATAGTCACTGTCTCATTGTTATTTGTTTTTTAGCTGTGTTAGTGAAAAACGTAGTTGTGGTCGAAAACTGAATACAGGGCAATTTTTCACGAGGCTTCAGCTGTTGATCAGTGTTTAAAGGAAATGACTCCTATAGTTGGAGTGGATTGTCCTCATCTTACATAAATACTTATGTGTTGCCGAGAGTTTGAAAAAAAAATTTTGGCGCTGAGGACGTTCCGAGGTCAAGTCTACCGTCTTCCTCTGTGACTGAGGGAAACATTTTTGAGAGTTCGAAAAATGCTTGAGACAGACGGGGATGTAATCTACCACCAACTAGAGTTGTCCTTGGGCATTAATAAACTAGTATTTTGTGTTACTCTACGAGAACATGTTCAAGTTAGAATATTTTGTACCCTTTGTGTCCCGCATAATTTGTCTGACTATCAGATGGCACGTCGTGTTTACCGACGTGCCATCCCGACATGTAGATGATATGAAATACTGAAAAAGTTTGAAAATGCGAATTTTCCCTATGTGAACAGTAACGTGATAGGTGAAGAATCTTGGTTTTGTTATTAAAACAATCCAACCAACGCCCAAAACAAAAGTGTGGGTATTCGAAGATGAAGAGACTCGCGTGGGTGTTGGGAAATTCAGGTGAGTCAAAAAGAGAATGGTGGCCGTATGTTCTAGTGAGAGGAGTTTTAGAGAGAATGGTGTTGGAAACTCAGAAGACAGCTTCAGTGAAGTGGTATACGAGGAATGTTTGCCTAAAGTTATCAAAGATCTCAAGAAGCCCAAGAATGGACATATGGTTTCTTAACCACGATAACGTGAACTGCTCCAAAGTTTGCTCTGAGTATTTGGCCAGCATTGGAATAAAACTGTTAGAAAATCCTCCCTATAGTCCTGACCTCGCTCCTTGTGACTTTCCGTTATACCCCCAGTTGAAAAACAGACTGAAAGTGAGGCATTTTACAAGCGGTGGTGATCTCCTAAGGACTTGGGACGTTGAGGGTGCAGATCTCCGACGAAATATGGCAGGGTTTCTTTGAAGACTGGTTTTGAAGGATGTAGAAGTGTATTTTGTGTGATTGATATTATTTTGAAAAATTATAAAAAATAAAGTCGTATTATAAAACTTTCCTAGTGCGTACATTAAAATAAAAAATCGATTTAGAAGCTACTTTTTTAAGGATTTTTAAAAAAAGGTGCATAAATATGGTTTTGTGCCTGTTATTATTATTATTATTATTATTATTATTATTATTATTATTATTATCTCAGGGATCCAACGTTGGCCCTTTGTTATTAATTCTGTATATGGTTGATATTTCACTGGATATATCTTTCTAAGACATTATCGTATGCTAACGACCTTAAAATTATGGCTAGGCTTAACACTTATTCTGATCACGAGGTTTTGCAATCTATTAATATAATTCATTCATAAATAGTCAATTGATAACAGAATGTCGCTTAATTTTACAAAAATAACTCTTGTAACTTAATTTAGAAAATCCCTAATGACGAAATATACTTACAAGATTCGTCAGTACTCTACACAACGTGTTGAAGGTATTTCTAATCTTGGAGTTTACTTTGATATAAAGTTAATTTTCTGTGAGCATGTTAGAAGAATAGTCTCCAAGTCCAGAGAAATCTTGGTTTGCTTCTTTGGGTTAGTTGGCATTTCTAGTACGCAAATACCATCTTGCACTTATGTAAGACTATGGTTAAACCTATTGAATATTGTGCTGTCATCTGGAATTGTCAGTATACGTGTAATAGTATAGAAGCAGAGCAGAAGCGACTATTCTATATGTTGCGTCTTCGTTGAAATATCTCTTCCTTTGAAAACTACCAGTATGAGTGCAATTTTTGGGAGATGCAGTCGCTCAAGGTCAGGCGCAATTTACAAGAGCTTGTCTTTGCCCATAAAATAGTTAATGGGGTTATTGGATGCGATTTGAGAAACATAATACGTGTTCCTTTTATTTGCTCTAATAAGCAGTTTATGTTTAAATGGTGTAACAACAGAAAACTGACACTTTTAGCTAGGTGTATTAGCAGGCTAAACGAGCGAGTATGTTGTGTGGTCAATGTGTTTTGTATTAAACCAAGCATTATAATTAGAGTCGGATTTCTTATTAGTGCCTCGTTATATTAACTTTTTTTTGTATTGTTAGTTTCATATTTTATTTTGTTGTTTTTTGTTAATTACATGAACTGTTTTAGTAGTTTTGTGTTTTGGTTTGCGGGGTTGCTATTATTGTAGTCTTGTGACATATTTATGACGTTCCTCTACTTTATACGTCCTCTGATTGGACTAGTGCGTTTACAAAGATTTTTTCTTTACTGTCCTATGCACTTTCTTCGCATTAGAGTAGGTCACTAAGTTTCGCTGTTAGGGTATTTTTTTTTCAGGGTAAGGATGGCTGTAGGGGATATGTGAAGGCCATCTAAAATACAAAATTATTATTATTTTGTTATTTGGTAATGATTTTTGATAGTTCTTTAAATTTTCTGTATTCTTTTATTACTTATTTGAAGTAAATTTTTTTTTTTTAATTTTATCTACGGCACCGCCTCATAAATAATGAGTTGTTTATTACGTAAACATTCAGAATACAATGTGGTAAATTGCAATAAAATCAAAATTTAGTTAATAATAAACAGAAATACAAAACAGAGAAACCAGTAAACACTATTCCTTAACGACATTAGTTAAGTAAATATGTAAACAGAAATATATTATATGAATCAAATAAATAGAAATAACTATTTTTCTTACCAAGCTCCACTACGAGCTAAACATTCCTTTTTTGCTTCAATGATTACTTTTTTTACTACTATGGACAGCAGTTAAAAAAAATTCGTTTTACCCAGTCCCTGTCCCAGTTGCATTAGGTTTGAATCGGTGAAGTTAATTGGCCTTTAAATATCAATCACAATCATTCAATCTAAAATTAGTCGTTTATTCGGATTCAAACCGTAATCCCGTAACATATTACTACATTAATTCCTGAATATCTTCATTGCTGTAAGTGTTCATTTACTTCATTATACTTGATTTAGGAATTGTCATTGGAAGGCAGTGTGATAGAATGAGTGGTTTTTGTCGAAAATAAATTTTGGCACATTAAAAAATGTTGTTAAATTAAATATTGTACTGTTACATTCTTAGTATTTTTTGCTCATTCTCGATTCGTTTCTTTAGTCGAGATCAGTATCGTTACATTTTTTTTATGTCCTTTTATTAATGTTTTATGTTACTCGCGGTTTTATATTTCAAACAAGTATATTTTTATGTGGGCCTATCCAAATCTTAAAAAAGGAAATTTTTTTTCAATTCTTCTTTAAAGGACATTTTTTTAATGACAACTAGTTTAAGGGCTAGTAGACTTTTGATATTTTGGTTTTTTTAATTTAGAATCTATATATAAATGTTGATATTTTATGAAAAATCGATAAAATATTACTTTTTAATGCTTACAGCAAAAGTTTTTTAAGAAGTTGAAGTCCTTTTTTTTTTTTTTTGAAATATTTTATTTGTATTTATAACTGTTTATTTTAGTAACTAATAAAACAATTAATCTAGATATTACTATAATGTTCTTGATAATAATATTTATGTATTTTTTTCTGTTAGGTGAAGGTTTGTTCAATATCCAGTCATCGGAATTGTATGTTAACGTTTTCAGTTTTATCATAATCCTTTTGGTTCGTTTATTTTGATAATTTATGGATTTTTGTGTAAGTATTACAGTTTTTCTTTTTCTCCTTACAAATTATTTAAATATCCAGTTTTAATTTGATGTTAATAATAATTATAATATAAAGATGTTAACCAATTATATTATTTAAATCATTATTGAAAATTTTTATATATAATTTGTGACACGTTTATTTGTTGATTTACTTATCTTTCGTATTACATTAAATCGTTCGAAAGTAATTTTTGTGGTATATATATATATATATATATATATATATTATGTATTCTAACGTATAAAGTAAACGTCGGTGTGTTTGTATTACGTTAAGAATATATCGTGGATTAGGAAAGTAGTTGCTACAGAAGGTTGTGTAGACATTGGTTTCGATCTGTCAGAACAAACTTCCTCTAGTGACTCTGGCGTTACCCTACTAAAAACGTATTGCACTTGGGAGTTGGGACACCTGCTCCCGGTCCCAAAATACGACCAACAAGTCACATCTTCTAACAACGTCAGTTGTTATATTCAATTTACAGCAAAGAGAATTACTAAACTTGTTTTTCGTTGTTTTAGTGAATAAATTTTCTTTAATTATATACGTTTTACTTATTAGATTTTCACCTGAAAATATTTCGCTTAAATAAGGTGTAAAGTTTAAAAACATTATTACTAATCGTTATAAATTAAATTTAATTAACTTTAAGAAATATGAAACGTAGTTATAAATATAATAAAGTTTTATTTTTATTCACGTCATTAACTGCAATATTTTTTAATTAAATTGTTAATTAATTTTTATATTTTACTTTCTTTTTATATTCTTTGAGTTTTATAAACTTAACATTTCTCGGCAATTTGGATTAATCTTAAAATTTAGTTTAACTTTAATAGGGATAATTTAAATATTATTTTATATTTTCAGTCTCAGTCCATCTACCCTATTGTGACGTATTTAAATCACCTGAACTATATGATGCACCAGTTCAGAGTTGCTTTCTGTGAAAAATATTAATATTTATTTAATGCTTTTTTATTTTAATTTTCCATTTACTTTTTTTTATATAAATTTAATAAAATGAAATTTTATCTTTTTAGCAATTGACCGTGGGTGTTTTTTATTAATTTATCATAGTGAAAAAACCTTCTAAAGATAGCAGAAATCTCAGCAAAATTATTTTTTAGACAAAAAATTTTTGATTTATTTTAATAAATTACATTTTGTTACTGGATGCAATTTTTAACAACATTATTTAATATTTCTTTTATTATAATGATATATTTCTTGTCTATATTTCATATTTCGTTATAAAATTTTGTTTTGTGCGAACCAGATTAAAAATATAGATTCAAAATTCCCTTTCGGTACGCCGGAAGGCGGAGGTAGATTTCACCGCTAAGTAGGAAATAAAAATCAAAAGTAGGAGGAATAAAATGATACTGCTAAGTAGGAGATAAAAAGATTTCTAACTTAAAGTTAAGAAAAACCAATACGACAATGGTTGTATGTGAAAAAAAGTTTCACATATTTAGCACACGTCAATCCCCATCTTACAATTCCAGTAAAATTTTGGTCATTCCTTACCATAAGTGTTGGTCATATCAAAACTTTTTCAGACAAAAGTTTTAGGTAATTATTAGAGAGATAACTACCACTTTAAACCCATTCAATACTGTGCCTATTAAGGGAGGTATGATTTTTTTGTCTTCGAAATCCCATTTTTTCTCCCCTGGGGCAATGGTTGGTGATATCAAAAAATTTTACTTGTATTAGTTTTAGGCCCTTACCCAAAGAATAGTAGGAACATTAAACGAATTCGATATTTTACTTAATAATAAACTTATACCGAGATATTTTGTTTTTACGAAAAAGCCCCCCATTTTCAACCCCGTAGTCCGATTTTGTCCATTAACGAACTCGACTGAGATTCTGGATCGTTATATTTTATGTATCAATTTGAAAGTGATTGGCGCAAAATTATGGCAGTTATCGTGTCCACAAGAAAGTGAAATGAACAGATATGTATATATATGCACAAACTTTTGAACTGACGGTAGTTTTGGTGTCTAGGGGATGTGAAACGCGAAGATATGTCGAAATTTTCCGGAAGTCGAATCATGGTACCCATTACAAAAGGTAGCTTTCTTATGAAATCTACCTAAAAACCAGAATTAAAATTGTTTTTTTATTTGACTGGCTCGTATTGAAGAATAAAAAAAATTATTTACCGAGTTTCAACGAGTTTTAGGTCAATTGATAGAAGTGTGTTGATGATTGCCCAGCCTATAATCCTTGAATAATTTTCTATTGGATATGACTACATTTCACTCACATATTGTAGCTCAGCTAAGATGATAGTTTCATTATCAACTGTTAGGATAATTAAGAATCTTTGAATATTCATGACGGGTTACTACGAATTGTGACGTAATTACGTCCGACTATCGATAATTATAGACTGTAATATTCAGCGTAATTATACATATCCTTTTATCAATACTGCTGATAGGTAAAGATTGATTTCGTTAATAATACGAGCCTGTACGTTATTACAATTACTATCGATTTAACTGAAGTAGTTAGTACACATTGCATCTTGTTGAGTCCCGTCTATTCCTTAGCTACTGAATATAAAGAGTACTGATTCCAAATTTTCTTCTAGTTTTTCTTGCTGAACGTTTTTCGTTTTACTTATGTTCTACACCAAAATTTACTGTATAAGAACAAGAACACTTACAATTCGAAAGTTTATAATGTTTATAGTACCTTGAATATCTACCATGTTGAAGAGAGTCCACATGTCAATTTTCGCGATTGTGATTGATGTATCAGTCATTTGGAGATGTAAGGTAAAACTTATGTTCTTCCATATGGGGATTGGAGATGGGATTAACTAAAAATTAAAAATTTTTAATTTAACGATACACTCGACCAAATTGTATAATAAATCGTTTTTCTTACGGAATTCTTGGAGAAACTTACGGAATTACTTTCGGTCGCATGGTGGGAGTGAAAGGCAAAAATAAATTTTATTTTTTATTTTTTTTGGGCGCACAACGAAGGTTCGTTATTAGCACCCGGAGGAAGCAATGATTCTACAATAAACAAACTAATTCTATAAACATATACGCTGAGTATAACGGATATACAAACAAAATAACAGAAAAACAAAATTAACAAACAAAACGCACAATAACACAGGAAAAGTAGAGAAAAGTAAAATACAATATAAAATACTAAAAAAAAAACATATTACAGTAATTATTAAGTAATTGAATACAGATGTATGGCTTTAAGAAACAATAAGATATTCGATAACATCCTTTTATTGTTTCTGGAATGTCTCGGATATTAGATCCTAATTTAAATTTCCGACGCAATGAACTATAACACACAATACACACAAAAGAAGGAACATACACTTGAACATAATGAAATACATCAATTTTTGAAAACAGAAAATATGATAGATTAAAATGAATAAATATAACTTAAATACACTTTCTTCACTTCGACCAAATTCTTAATACGTTTCATCTAAACTAAAAAATAAAACCGCCAGCAGTATCATCAACTGAGAATCTTCATTATAAGTCACTGAAAGGGATTGAAAGACAACTGAAAACTTTTAAGTAAGTTTCTTTAAAAACGCTTTACTACAACTAGGTTTGATGAGTCGTTACAAAAATTTACATTTCATACTAATATCGTCAAATGCAAAAAAAAAAAAAAAATAGCAGAAAAGGATTTCTTTTTTTTTAAATTACAAAAAAAGAAATCGTGGAATCCGGGATTAATTTTTAAAAAATGAATTATAAAAATAAAATAAATGATTTTACCGGTTAAGTATCGTAAAAATAATATATAATTCAATTATTCAATAAATTAAGCAGTATAAACATAATTAACGCCTGAATTTATCTGAATGAAATTATGCTTACATGTAGTTCTATTTATGGACGAACGATTAGCTTTTATTTTATCTTGTTAAATTGTAGGTTTTAGTAATATTAAACAAAATCAGGAGTATTTATCACGCTTAAACGGCTGAAAATATTTGAAATACATTTTCAATATAAAACTATTTTAGGTAGGGTCTCGGCATTTCTTCCAAAGGTTTGAATCCCGGTTAGGCATGTCATGTTTTCATACGCTACCAATTTTTATCGAGCTAATGACCATAGCTGTGAGAGCTAATGCCCGCTCTTTCATAACAAAAACAATTATATATTTCTTGTAATAGATCGAAATCCATACAAAAAAAAAAAAACTATTTTCATTTATACTTAATCCTATCGTCAGTATTAAAGATTTGAATGAAACATGATTTCATTCCTATCAGTATAATGAAACATAGTTTTAATGAGTATCCGGTCTCCGAGAGCGATTACAAAGCGGACTAAAAACGTTTTAAAGGATGTTTTCTTAAAAACTTTTTATTACAAGATTTCGTTCTATTTGTTATAACGAATATTAAATTTCAAACTAATGAAAGTTTTCAGTTCTTTGTATACACTTTTGATTAGCAATGTTGTTTGATACATTAAATTTAGAATATATTATATATAGATTATTACAGGTTAGTCTAAGTAATCATACCTAAGTATATATAAAACTATAATTCCGAAATTAGATTTAAAACATGTAAAAACGGTTAGAGTTTTTAAAAATTTCTTTCGTTGTTCGTTACCTAACGTTCTTTCTATTTTTACTTTGTTATTTCTATTTCCTTATTACCTTTTAGAGTACTATTTAGGGTAGCCTCACTAAAGAATTTTTTTTTAAATTTATTAAACATCATTGAAGTAAATATTTAAATTTATATTGAACGTGGAAGAGTTCGAAATATTATAATAAAGAAAAGTCCTTATAATCTGTTTGTTTGGTTTTTATGTTTTTCTTAGCTAATATCCTTTTTGTCAAATATTAGATTTTACTACTAAAAATAATACGTTAATTATTTCATCCATGCATTTTGTTTCGTTTATGTTAAGTGGACTGTGAATAAAACAAAAACTGATTCGAATGAACAATTATAATTTAATACATGTTTCTGATTTAATCTGATTGTATAACATTGTTGAAAAATGTATAATTTAATGTATGTACAAGTTGACTGAACAATATGAGCCTTCAAGTGATAGATTAAGAATAGATTGGACTAGAATGCTAGTGCGGAGCCGGCTTATATAGTGTAGTGAACCGCCAGGAGCTGCGTGTAGTACGGAGCCGAGTGAACCTCTATGAGTCGACTGAATCATACGGAGCCGATTGAACCGCTAGGAGCTGTGTGAATGGCACGGACCTGAGTGTCGTGCGGAACAAGTGTATCAACAGGAGCTGAGTGAATGGTCAGGACTTTCTTTTTTCCTGTTTACCCTCCGGTAATTACCTTTCAGATAATATTTCAGAGGATGATATATATGAGTGCTAATGAAGTGTAGTCTTGTACATTCTCAGGTTCGACCATTCCTGAGATGTGTGGTTAATTGAAACCCGACCACCAAAGAATACCGGTATCCACGATCTAGTATTTAAAACAGTGTAAAAATAACTGACTTTACTAGGACATGAACGCTGGAACTCTCGACTTCCAAATCAGCTGATCTGGGCACCCTCCCTTCACAGCTAGACCAAGCCGGTGGATCGAATCGTCAGGACTGTGTATCTACATACTGCACGCCATTGTTTAATACATCTTACCATTATATAATAAGATTGAATGCAGCAAGTTTGGCGACTAGGCCGTATCGTATAGTTGAGTATTACGCATAACAATGAATAAAAACAAATCTTTAATAAAATACAAACAAATTATATTAAAACGTACAAAAATAATATTCAATATCACACGGTGTCAGACTGCGGCGCTGCCTGAATACATTTAAATAGAAATTAGATTTTTTGATAAATATTTTACAAATAAATAAATATGATGATTTTAGTTCTTTTCTTGAAGGCAAGGATTTAATTTAATTGTGACATTTTTAAATTAAATTTTGTCTGTATATTGGAATAATTCGCCAAAACATTTTTTTCTTGACAGAAAAAACAAATTCAGTTAGTTATTCTATTTAATTTCCTTACAGTTGAAGAGATTTTAATCCAAGCTTTTGTATTAACTTCAATGGCATGTTAAAAGACTAAGCAAACAGTGGACAGCTTACACTTAAGAATACCGAGAGAGAATTGTGAACGGTAATTTGTATAATGATAGCCGTGGACACACTCCATTTTCACTACATGGTAGAAACTTTCGTCGTTCTATTATCTCTTCTACCTGTTTCTCTTTAGGGTTCTACCATAATGGTATCACCATTACGTTACCATATAGAATATCGTTACTCACATCATCTCACAACTGAAACGACTTTGTGAACCTTGTCTTCTGTTCCTTTATATGGTTTCCATTTTCTGAAATATATTATGCGATAAACTAAGACGCTTTTATGTATTACTGGCATTCCTAGAATTTATATGAATGGCCCACTTAACGTTCCATTTTACTCGTAATTACGTGAATTTTTCATACACTGTTATATTAATGGCTGTGGTAATGTGAATTTTTTTTTTATTTCTATTTCTTTTTCAAATAAAATACTCTCTAATTTTTTACACTCTGTTGCATTTTTCTATAGGAGACATACAATATGATTTCAAACGAAGAAAAACAATAATTCCTTGAAATTTTCTTATATCTTATAACTATTATTAATATTTAATGTAAAAGTGGCAGAACCTTAAGGTATTATGATGATAAATTATTATTTTTATTGGTTGGAATGGAAATAGAAACGTTTAAATGAATCGAAACGTAATTTTTATAATTTTTCTGATGGACGGTCGCTTTGAGTGATGGTCTTACCAATCTTCAAACATACGTTCTAAACAAAAACCTGTTTTCACCAAAAAAAATTTTTTAAAAGTCTTATGAAGCATTTCGAGGATCTTGGTAGCATATTTTTACTGAAATTCACACAAAAACGTTTATACAAGCGTGTTGTTCGATTAGGTCAGCTATAACAGGATAAAATTGATTCGTAGTTATTAAATGGTACTTTCTGACTGAATATATTGTACAGCATAAAGTACCACGTAGGAAATAATTGAGAATTCTTGGCAAAATCACCTTTCTTTTTCCCGCGCAGTTTCATCGCAAAATATTGATGCTAGAGGTGTACTTTCCGAACTATAATCTCAGAATTATTTGATATTATATTATGCTTAATATTTCAACGTATATAAACATCTGATGTAGACACCACATGACGTCCTTGTACGCCTATTAAATTAAAAATACACATTTTTATAAGTACATAAAATTTTATTTCACTAATAACTTCTGAATTTTTATCATTTTTTTCTGTTGTTATTATTTTATTATTGAATTATAATTTATTGTAAAAAAAATTTACAATCGCAGGTTAATAATTATTAATAAATCAATATAGTTAAATTAAAAAACAAAAATAAAAAAGTAATGAAGTCGAATTCGAACCGATATGCCTTCTCTTTGTAAGATCAAAATATTTCATAAACAAACTTTTATTTGACTATAACTCTGGAACCAATGAAAATAAGTTATGATATATCGTTGAAAAGTTATCAATGAGGGTTTATTACTGCGCTTAAAAAAAGTCCAAAATCCAAATTGTTTGGATTTTGGGCTTTTTTGGATACTTTTAGTCCAGTCGATTGCAATCAAAAAGGGGAGGTGCACAACTAGATGTTACAACAGTCCGAAGACCATGATTTCAACATACTGCAGCTAATAATTTTTGAGTTATACATACATACATACGTACAGACATCAAGCTGTAACTAGTCAAAGATTCAGGGATGGTCAAAATGGATATTTCCGTTGAAATCTGAAAACCGAAATTTTTTCACGATCATAATACAAAAAAAGTAAATGTTATTTAAAATTAGTTTTACAAATTTTTAACCGTATTTTGTTTAGCTTATTAACATTTTAAAAAAAAAAAATTTAACGGATATCCAGTTAAGTTCCGTAAAAGTTCGTAATTTTCACTTATTTGAAAGTTTAACTAAATCTTACGTTTGAATTCCTTCTTTTGCGTAAAATTTATTATATTATTTGGTTATATGTTCCGTATTAACTTATTTACAATGCAGTTTATCTACAATAACATAAACCAATTTACGTATATTGTATAGATCTGTGTTTTATATAAGACATTGATCGATTCAGGGATACTTTACTTAGTATCCAGCCATATAAATGCATTATTATACGCGTGAGAAACATAAAACCGAAACCATAAAATAACATCTGCAGAATCGGTAAGTTATGTTGGAATGAAATTTTATGAATGATACGGATAATAACTTTAATAAAAAAAAACATAAAATGTAATTTAAATATTGCATTTATTTACCTTATTGTTACAAAAGATGTTCAAAATGACCATCTTGGGCATCGATGCACTTTTGCGCTCGACTGATCATATTGAGAGTCGTCTGACGCTAAACGTTGTTGTCAGTTGCGTTTATTTCTCGTTGAATGTTCACCTTCAGTTGATTTTCTGCGAATTAACATGGCTGGATAAATGAAACTATGCCTCGTCTGGCAGGAAATACGACATCGGGTCTATCTGTCCACTAACAATGTTTTCGAGAAGCCGGTTGCAATAATAAAGTCGTTTCGGTTTGCTGTCTCCTTCAATAGTTTCACAGTTGTAAAGCGGTATGGTTTCAATTTTAATTCATGAAGAATTTTATGACAAAATGTGTATTTAACACCAGATTTTTGGGATAACCTGCGTAGTGATTTTTTTGGACTGGCAGTAATTCTTCTTTCAATACCGGTAATGGCCAGTGGAATCCTAACGGAAGATTGCCTATTTCGTTTTGCATTTGAAACCGAATCAGTTTAACGCCGTTTTTTTAATTTAATCGCGTATGCTACTCTTGGCTGGGAGACAGACATTAGTAAATTTTTGACGTGATTCTTCAACGATCCAGAACGAATATAGACCTCAACAATAGCTATCCCCTCCTGAATTGAATGAATAAGGCATTTTACACAACAAACACAATTGCACTCACAGTACTGCACTGCAACAAAACGTATGCTGAAATGACACGTAACCACTTGGCGAACGGCAGCAACAGTCTGTAGTAACATATACATCCACTAGTCGCTAGTTGTGTGAGAGTCTTTCATGAATAGTGTTGGGTAACAGTTTCATTATGGGTTGGGTTTTATGTTACTCACTCGGTATAACAGAAATACATACTGGAAGTGTTTCACGCTTCGAAGGATACTTATACTTTTACCTCTTCATAAGACTGTTAGGCAAAGTTCTTAGGAATTATCAACCATTTGTAATTTAAAGAATCTTAAGAATTAAAAAAAAAATGTTATTTTAATTACACTTTACATAAATATTTTATGAGGAGGTTGAAAGAAAACATCAAAGGAGGTTTATTAAACATCAATAAATAAAAATTTTAAATATAAATGTTTTATTATTTATTTTAAAAGCGTATATCAGAAATGAAAAAATAAAATAAAGAGAGAATTATTTTAAAACTAATTATAATAAAGTTTCGAAGCAATTTTTTACATAATTCTGTTGATTAGTATTTTAATTCACCATTATTTTTATTAACAGCGAAGAGATTTTTATAATAAAAAAAGTTAAGCTGAATGTTTTGCCAACAAAAATTATAATTGAACATGAGTAAAAACTTTTTTAACATTGATTGCTGTGTTTGGAAAATTAATTTTTCCGAAACAATGAAAATGTTTCGGGTTCAAAAATAAGTTACTTTTATGTATTTCCATCTAGTGAATTCGAAAATTACCGATGAATAAAACTGACCGATTAGCTCTTGCTTGGGAGATACAATGACATGTCAATTTTTACCCGATGTACATTTTCAGTTTGGAGATAATTTTGTTTTTGGAGTTGTCACACCTGTTAAATAGCAAAACACAAAGTACTCCACCTGTAAGTAGGTGATAAACATTATTACTGTTGCTGTGACTGAGTTTCATATTGTTTGTGTAATAATTAGTGCAGAATTTCTGGTTTTAGAGTGCTTTTGAAGTGAAAAATTTATTAAATCAAAATCCTACGAAAATGTATAAGTTCAGTGAATAATATTTGCTAAATTTGTGGTGAAATAACATTTCCGTCACAGAAACGTCATAGGGATCTGCTCCTTTTTTTGAGAAGAAAAACAATCTTGTTGTTTGCTACGACATTAATGGCTTGATGAAATGTTTGAATTTGAACCATGATCCAGCTGATTGGAGGCTACTCATTGACTCCTTCAAGCTTAGTGTGAAAGCTGTATTAATTCACAACAGTAACCGTCTTCGTTCTACTCCTGTTTGTTATGCAGTTCACATGAAGGAGACTTATGTAAACATGGCAGTCCTAGACTCAATAAAATATGCTGAACACAAGTGGAAAATCTGTAGTGATCTAAGATTCATCGCTGTACTCGTAGGAATGCAACTGGGATACACTAAATACTGCTGCTTTTCACGAATGTGGGTCAGTAGGGATAGAAACTCACATTACATTCACATTATATATAGGCAGATTGGCCTACAAGAAAACTTAACTCTAGTGAGAAAATTGTCGTTGCCGAGCTTCTGGTGGACTCAAAAAATGTTCTTCTTCAACCCCTGCATATAAAACTACGTTTGATGAAACATTTTGTGAAAAGTATGAACCAAGAAATACAGGCCTCTAAGTACTTAGAGACAAATTTCCTACATTAAGTGATTCAAAAGTTAAGGAAGATGTTTTTGTTGATCCGCAAATTCGACAATTTGTAAAGGATACTGCGACTGACCAAATTTTAGAGGGAAAAGAAAAGGAAGCTTGGGAAGCCCTAAAGGGTCAGTCATGGATTTTTAGGCAACAAAAGAGATGAAAACTACAGTCGGTTGGTACTTCTGTCGGTACAGAAGTACCAACAGTACCAACAGTACCAACAGTACTTGGTACCAGAAGTACCAACAGTACCGACTGTACTGTTGGTACAGTCGGTTGACAGTGCTTCTGTAAACATACCATCAATTGGATGCAACATATCCCTTAAAATCCATTTTCTCCACTCACACCTGGGTTTTTTCCCTCCTAGTTGTGCAGTTGTCAGTGATGAACACAGAGAAAGATTCCATCAGAATATTTCTGCAATGGAACAAAGATATCAGAGCCGTTGGAATGAAGCAATACTTGCGGATTACTGCTGGTCATGTGTAGGGGTACTATGGAACTCACAAGAGGAAAGCTAAAAGACAACAATCTCATGAATCCACCACATGATTCTTTTCAGACCCAGTCAACTGCCAGGTATCAATTTTAGAATAACTGTAAAAAAAAATGTCTAATGGACTTTCTGTGTTGTTGGTATATGTAATTAAATGATCCAGATTTTACTTATTTTGAATTCCTCATTCATTTTCTAGCCCTTCCGCCATGTCGTGAAACTAAAATTTTGAAATATCACGATCGTTTTCAGTGCAGCCTAATTTTTTTTCTTCTCTCCGGAGCCGGATCCTGCAGTTAAATATTACATAGCCCAGGGGAGTGTCCTTTACTCTAACGGGCCTCCACGTCTCGGCCCGCCGGTCGGATCTCACTATGCGCCCGCCTCAAACCCCCCAGAGTAGGATCCACCAGGCCCGGCTATGCCGTTCCTGGGTCCCCACTCCGGGAGCCGGGACTCGGTCTTTATGCCAACGCCTCTAACGAGGACACCCCGAGTAGGGCATCCCCACCGGAACTCAATCTATTTCGCTCGGGGGTGCGAGAGTCCCCGTGCCTCATCGCTACCGCCTACTCGTGCAAGCACGTGCGAACGGCAGCTCCGCAGACGGCTGTCCCTCAACCCCGAACCCTCCGATCCTTCTCCTGAAGAACCCTCAGTGCAACCTATTGATTTACTTATTTTTAACTTTGTATGTTTTGTTTTAAGTATTTTTATGGTTTTGATCTAAGTATTAAAGCAAATTATCAATCGCTATGTTTTACGTAACTGGAATTTCTGAAATAATTTTTCATTACTATTTCACTGAGATATAGTTTTTATTAATCATTATTTTTTTAAAAATAATCTTATTCCACCGAGACATGAATTATATAGTATTAATTATCAGAATACATTTTCATTATTTATTGTAACGATTGGCAAAATTACAATGTTTTCTTATTATAAAATATGCATATCAGTAAGTAATGTTACATAAGAGAGAGCCCATCCAATGATGACAGCCCCACAAAAACAAAAAATTGTAATAACAAACATTCATGTTGAAAACATACTTATAGTAACAAGAAATATCCAATAAACATTCATTAAGACAAAATCATATCATTACTGAATTTTACAACTCCAATATATCGACCGATGTGAACAATAGAGTTCGCACGCGATGACTTTTATTACATAAACACTGGTAGATAAACGAACTAATTAAACAGCATTAACCGGTAATAAACAGCAATTGTTAATAGTTAAAATATAGTAATAAGAAATAGTACTGGAAAAAATACATGAAAATGGAGTATCTTCAACGACCATCACTAAGGTCCCCAGCACTTGAACTCTTTTCAATCGTTTAATGTTATCACCGTTGTCTAACAGATTCAAACCAAAGAGGTTTGAATCTGTTACATGTCTAATCAAACCACCCAATAAATATTTTACTTGTAAATACCTTTCATCCTACACGTCAATATTGGTTTCAAGAAAGTCTAAGAAACTTAAAAGCTAATTTGTTAAAATCTATCAGATAAACCCAAAATATTTTATCTTTTAAATACCTTTCATTATTGAACAAATTTGTTGTTAATTTACCGTAGTCTCCATAGAATTGTTATATATTTTGTATGAAACATGGAAAATTTTCAATTTTAAGTTTTCGATATACCCAACGTTGAACTTCGTTTGTCAAAACACTTCAAAATTGACTTAAACAATCTTCCTCGGAATATTTTCTAATCAACATACTTCCTACTGACAAATCGAGTTTTATGATAATTTTTATGCTATCTTACGTGAGATGACGATCCAAATGCGTTTCTAAATACCTTGCATCCCATGGCTGAAGAAAGTAAGTTATAATTCTGTTATTCAATAGCAGAATAAAAACTTAATTACGAAGAGTGAAAATAACATGTATAAATTTGTTTTCATTAAACAGTCACCTCCTCGTGGTTTTGTTGGGTAACGCTAAAATATCGTGCAAAATTCATTTTTATCTGATCTGTATGCAAATATTATTTTCGTATGTCCACTTATATTTTTAATTTTATTAAACGTGTTGAGGGTTTATACGTAATAAATAAATAAATATATATATATATATATAAATGTAAAAATCAAAACTAACCATCGAAACTCAATTACAACTACCGTTTTTTTTTTTTTTTTTAATTGAATTTTGTATTACAAGATTTATTGTAACACGATGTAACTAATCTGTTATTAATTAATCTGCCCAGGGTCCGTCAGGAAGATGGGTCAGGGGCCCAGAGAGATGGGTCTTCGATGTCTTATCCTTGGTCGGTACATTGGTTGGATTTTCAGTGTCGTATCCGTGATGTCATATAGACCTGACCAAGAGTGCCGACCACTCTTTGGGATTATCCCACTCTGAGATATCCCACTCCGGGATAATACTTTTCTGGGAAAAATATTATCCCAGAAAAGTCATTTCCGATAAAAATCATAACTACGGAATGTCAGGCGAGGTATGTCAGGTGAGGTATTTCAGGCAAGTCAGGTCAGGTCAAGGGAGGTATGTCAGATCAGGCGAGATATGTCAGATCAGGCGAGGTACGTCAGATTAGGCAAGGTAGATCAGGTCAGGCGAGGTAGGCGAGTTAGGTCAGGTGAGATCCTCTCTGTCAAGTTTTGAAAATAAACCAAAAACAAAAAAGGTAAATATTAAAAAAGAATCATTTCGATGGTATTTTTAACATTTATTACCGATTATGTATTAGATTTATATATATATATATATTTTTTTTTTATGTCTATATATATATATATATATATATATATAGACATAAAAAAAAAAAATATTTACGGAAAATACGTTTAATTATTAATTTATTACGTACTGACCCTCGATTCATTTAATAAAATAAATATATGGACTTGGTTTAATAAAATAAAAGTTAGCTCTAATTAGAGCTGTGAAAAGCTACAGAAGAGAACAAACAAACATAAGTTAACTACATTAACAGTTCTCGGATGAACCTAGTCGGTTAAAAAAGTAGGATCTACCTTTTTATATATATAAATGTATATATATATATATATATATGTACATTTTTTTCTTTTTATACCGTTATTAAATATTCTTTGTATTATGAATGAAATTGTTAATTCCATTATTAATTGAAGAAATTATGATTTAATAGCATATCGTCTTTTTTTTCATTTGATTAATTATAAATTTTTCATCTAAAAAAAAAAAGACATTAAAGAAAATCCAGAATGTCGTAAAACTGAATTTAGAACCACGATTAAACAAAAAATAAATAAATGTTACCCAGATAAATTTCTTACAATATAGACAAAATTAAAATATTTGAAAATATTAGTTATACAGTTTATTCAGTTGACTTATTTTATATTTCATTGATTAAATTTGTATTCATAATTTATTTTCATATCTTACATATTTTACTATCCCATGTATTTAACATGCTATAAAACACTTGAACAACTTTTATAGCATAATATGCTATATAAATTTATTATTTTATCCAAAAAAAAAGTATCTGCTACTATAGTTAAAATAACTATTTTTAACAGAAGAAAAGATATTTATGTAATAATTATGCGATCTTCTTAATGTTAAATTTATTTTCATTTCAATCTTACGTATTTTAATAGCCATTACTTCAATATTTCCATCACAATTATGACAATGTTGGTGCATTGTATTCGTATTTCTTTTGTATAACATTTATTATTATGTAAATAATTAACACCTGAAAAACCCCAGCTTAATTATAAGATATAGAATTACTGATAAAAAAGAATCAATAAATTACCCCACTGTCGATAAATATAGTAATCCCACCAGGGGTACAGTAATTTTTGCCAATTTCAAATGTACAGTTGTCAGGAAAGATGCATCCAAAATCTTCTGTGGTACATATTTGCAATAGCTCCATCAAAATTTAAATTTTGAACTTAGATTCCCACTTCATGCAATTTTAAAATTGACATTCTGTGTTAGGGTTATTGGTGTTATTTTAATCATAAAGAATAAACCTGACACATTTGAAATTTCCCTTTTGGTGACACAGTTTGGAAAATCATGTGCATTGACATTATTGCTTAATAGACAAAACAACGTTTGTCAAAAAATTTGGAGAACGGTTAAAACACGAAATCCGTCTAAAGTATAAGGGTTTTGGAATCAAATATTTAAACTTCTTAAATATTTGTGTCTTTGAAGAGTAAACATAAAAGATAAGAACACAAGTGCACATCCTGGGAGAAAATGGATTTCTCACACCCATACAAACAGGCACACTTCAACATTACATTGTGCGATCCATAAACATTACATCATTTATAAATGATGTACTTATTATAAATCATTTATATACATCATTTAGTAAAACAATGAGAGACATTTTATAATCGCATAGCTCCTAATCCATTCTGTGTTTATTAAAAAGAATACTAAAACAGTGTTAGTGAGTAACATTAATTTTATGCATAAAAACGAAATATTTTTAACCGTACTTATTTTGTCCAAATGCTACAATGTTCAGCAGAAAAATGATAAAACTTACAAGGAAATGTGATTTTATTATAAAATGTAAATAATTTTTTGATACAAAAGTAGAAAAATGAAACGAACAATGAACCTTTCCAATTAATTTCTCTTTATTTTACAAGTAAAGAGGTAAATAAAATCAAAGGTAACTAAATTAATTTTTTTTTATTCTTCGATTTCCCCGTCCCTTGGAGCCGGATCCGCGACTAAGAATAAAGTCAGCTCCAAGGGGTGCTATCGCCTCAAACTACCTCAGAAGGACACAAGGCCCCGCCCAGGCAGCCGGGATTCGGTCTTTGTTGTATGCCATGCCTCAAATGAGGGGATCCCAAAGGGTTCCCCTCACCGGGACTACGGTCTTAACGCCTCGCCTCTAATGAGGAACCCCAAAGGGATCTCCACCGGGACTATGGTCTTACTTTTCCCCCAAAAACACTGCAAGAGAGTCTGCAAGAAGAGACACTGCAAGAAGAGACCTGGTGCATCCCACCCCTTCCAGATGAGGCTGTCCCTTGCAGATACCACGGCGTAGCAGTGCAAATATTCATAATGCTGGTGCAGGTAAGGCCATCTTACATCCTCTACCCCTAGGTGCATGTCTGTGCGATCTACATGACAGACAGCACCACCTGTTTGTAGTCCCTCCTTATGAGGTCGGTGTACGGCACGTAAAACAATGACCACTTCGGTCTGAGCCAAGATATAACTTGACCCTATGCCCTGTACCCCAACACTGAAAGCAAAGGTCATCTAAGACACGTCAAGTTAGCCGGAAAGCATCCAGCCAATGCACATACGCCCGTCGGATAGTAGTTTCTCCGCAAGAAGAGGTGGCACTGCCAAAATGACCACCTGTGGTGACCCGTAGGCCGGCCGCATAGACAGAATTTCCACGGACTCTTAAGATCAATTTTCTCCACTCATATCTGGACTTTTTCTCTCCTGGTTGTGGAGTTTTTAGTGATAAAAATGGAGACAATTTCCATCAGAGTATTTCTGTAATGGAACAAACATATCAGGACAGCTGGAATGAAGCAATGTTTGCGGATTACTGCTGGTCTATGTATAGGGATGCTCCGGAACTCACTTACGAGTGGAAAGCCAGAAGATAACGATCTCATGAAGCCACCACATGATTCTCTTCAGACCCAACCAACTGCCATACATTCTTCCATCAATTAAGAACTCTTAAAATGTAACCGTCATTAAAAAAATGTAAAATGGACTTTCTATGTTGTTGATATATGTTATTAAAATGTATCGTTTTCTCTTAATCCGTTAAAATAAAATATTTCCACCATTGTATATCGTAGAAACTAGAGCACATAAAACTTTTTCTTTGTCATATTCGTTTTTCTCAACCCAAAATTAGTAAGATTTAACTCATGAAGTGAAGAAAACACTCAAAAAAATATTTTTTGTTGGCTGTATAATTAAAACCCAACTTTTTTCAACAAAACTTTTACTTTTTTTCACAAAAATGGTAAGTATTATTATTATTATTTTTATACTAATTTTACCAACTGATTATGACAATGAACAATAAAATACACTATGCATTTTAGAGTATAATTAGTTTAATTTCATTATTTACGTTTTCACTTTATCAAAAATTTTTAACTTATTTATACCTACATAATACAAATTATTAATAATGTAATAAATTTAATAAATAATTTTTTTTAAATTAATTTTATTTAATTTATAATTTAAATTAAATTTTTAAATGAACGAACCACCTGTATGTGAAATAGTATACTAGGACATTTTTCTACCTATATTAGTTTGCGCTATATCTTAGCCAAAGAGTTTGAAGCTATTGAACTCGCTTCGTAATATCAGTATAAAATTGACATTTTATTTTTCAATAAATTTTCTTATACCTTGCGAAATTTGATTTTAATACTGAAATAAGATTTCAAAAACTATAGAAACATTACAGTAAAATACCTTCTTTGACTACTTTCAATCTCATACTAATTTCCAATCACGTGAAACGTAGTATGAGAAAAAAAATTGTTGTATGAGATTAGTATGAGAAAAAACCACATAAGAAGTTTTTCTTATAAAACTGTGGTTTTTTTTTAACTACCAAATAAATTATATATAATCATTTCTCATTGCCTAATTTAGATATTTTTGAATCGTTGATTTGAGTGTTATTTTCACTGTAAAATTGCTAGTTGACCCGTTATCACTATTCTCAAAACTACTTTTAGCACTAACATAGTGCTTTTTAACATTCACGAAAAGTGACGATGTTAGGAAAGGCAGAAAACAACCCTCAAATCAATTACAATAATCCCAGCGGAAATATAGAATATTGTAAAAATATTTGAATCCATGGTGTATTTCAGTTATTAGTCAAGTAAAAGATATTTCAATAAGGATAATTATTTTTAAAAAACTATAACTACTTAGATGAAGTAATGTTTATAAAATAAATGAATTGTAAGTTGATTAAATGTTTCGTGCTAGCGGGGACTTTATGCAGTAATTCTTACAGTAGGATTATTAGTTACTGCTATTTTATCTTACAGGCAGTTATATAACCTGTAGTACGTGACTGTTTAAATAATTTTACCCCTCCATACTTCATAATGTAACATAACAGTTGGATTAAAATAATTTAATTTTTCATAAACAATTTCTCATCTCCGTCATAGGAGTGATTACTTTTAATTACAGCATACATCGTGTTTCTTATTTACATTATTAAAATATACTACTTTTTATTTTTATTTTTTTCTAAATAACCATTCATGACGGTAATAAAAGTCAATTAAAAAATTATCGATTAGAAAATTCCTATTCAATAAATGCCAAAATTAAATGGGAAAGATGAGATAAGATTAGTTAATACTTCGTATTTTAAAAATACTTTGGCGTTTGTCACCCGGCGTAATATCGCTGTTAGGTAAAAATATACCATCATTTTCTGATTAAGTTATAAACAATTTTTTTATAAGAATTTTCAATTTTATTTTTCTTTGTTTAAGAAAAAATATCTATGATATTGATACGGTGGTATCAGTATCAAAGGTGAATACTTTAGTGATAACCTTTGCTTTATTAGTAATAAGGAAATTGCAAAAAAGTTTGATCATTACTTTAATCTTTAAGATTACTCCCTTGTAAGTTTTAAAAAGATTTATAATTTTTACTTCCTTTCTTTTTCTTTTCCTTTTCTTTTTCTTCAAAGTAAAGGAAGTATTGTGTTTGCGAAAAATTTCGGTTTTCATATTTCAACGGAAATATCCATTTTGACCATCCCCGCAACTATTTTGACAAGTTTCGGCGAGATGTCTTTACGTACGTAGGTATGTATTTCGCACAACTCAAAAATTATTAGCTTAGGATGTTGAAATTTTAGATTTAGTTCTATTGTAACATCTATTTGTTTACCTCCCCTTTTGATTGTAATTATCTGAACCAAAACTGTCCAAAAAAGCCCAAAATCCAGAAAATCTGGATTTTGGAATTTTTCTTAGCTGCAGTAATAAGCTCTCATTGAGACCTTTTTAACGATATATATTGGAGTTATAGCCAATAAAAATTTAATTAATGAAATATTTGGATTTTACAAGGGGAAGGCACATCGGTTCGAATCAACTTCATCTTATTTTTCTTATTTTTTTATTTTAATAAATTGATTTATTAATAATTATTAACCTCCGATTATACCTCGACAGTATATATTATTAAAAAATTCAAGTAGTGGGAATGTGCAATGAGCTTTGTCTTTTGTTTGAGTCTAATCTGAGTAATAGACAGCAATATGTAAGCTTTAAACGATTTAATTCTAAAAAATATCCTGTTTATCCGGGTGTACCTCCAGGTCCTTTTAATTAATTTCCTAATTAAATTAGGTATTTATTTTGTCCAAATTAAATTAGGTCCTTTTTTGTTTTTTAATTTCTTTTTTTTATTATATTAATGGTTGTGGTGGACAGTCTGAAATCCTGTTTGCTGTTAGTATGAAATTATTCAGACCATTTCGCTCGTTTGATGATTCTTAGCTTCTTCAAAACGATCTTAACAAAGCAGCAAACTGGTTTGATCGTAAAAAATTATATTTCAATGTAAATTAATTCAAATTTCATGAAAGAATAAGATAAAGTACCTTATAATAATTTAATAAAGTTCAGATCTCAGAGTCGTATTTATCTCAGATTTAAAATTTTATATGCACATTAGAATATCGTGAATAAGCTTACAAAAGTTTGGATTTATTATGCCTTGTCAGTTGTTTGGACAGCTTCATTCTTCTTAATTTTTAATTTTCTGTAGCTAGTAAAAAGCTTGAATTAAATTAAATTTTATTTAGTTCCTTTAATAAAAATAATTGAAAATTGATTACAGTTAAATTTTTAGTGTCTATGTTGCAAAAAAAAAAATAAATAAATTCTTATCGTTTTTGGTAAAGCGCTCCCATTTAATGAAAGAATTTCGGATTTACTCTTTACAAAAGGGATGTAGCTAGGTTACAGTATTTGTACAAATTAATTAATCATTATTTGGATAATTCTCGGCTGTTAAAGAGAATTTATTTTTACGTTCTCACAACAAAAGGTGGTTCCAGATAAACATTTAATTTATCAAAATTAAAACGACTCGACATTTTAACTCCCTGTTGATATTAATGCTAAGGAAGTTTAATGAAATATGTTTAAATATAAATATTTTTGACTGTAGAATTAAAACGCTTTGCAACATAATTATTTTTAATGTGTAATCATACCGAGCTGAATTTTCTTTCCTTCCTTTTTTCTCCTTTTTCTTCTTTTTCTTCATTATTTTTCTTTATATATATATATATATGTATAATAAAAGATAAAAAGAAAAATAATGAAGAAAAAGAAGAAAAGGGAGAAAATGCATATATATTTTCATTACATACAATTTATTTTATTAATGAATAAGGAAACCGCCGAATAATGAATTCTTTTATTTTCTATTTCTAAGGAAATAATTTATATTGTGCATCATTTTTTTGTAGTTTCATTTTTATGTATTACTTTATGAACACTTTATAACATATTCCTTTCTTTACATTTGTATTTAATATGTTTTTATATACAGAGTGATTCAGGAAGAAAGGGAAATACTTTGGGAACTGATTCTAGAGCTAGAAATAAAGAAAGGTACATACAAACATATAGGTCCGAAAAAGCTTTATTATGAGTTACGGGTAGCGAAAAATTTTGCCTTAAAAGAAATTTTAAGGCGTTATATAAGGGGTAAACTTAACCTCTTCTTTGTCATTAACTTAAAAAATTGAATAAAACAGGTCCCAAAACTGCATATCTTCCGTAGTTTTCATATCAACGTAAAACAGAAATAGTTGGTGACGAAAACATTTGTTCTTAGATTTGAAGTATAACTTTGTTACATGACTAATAGATGTGTAATTTTTATTAGCAGAACTAGTAGAGAATTTAATTCTGAGAAAATTGATTAGTATTGTATGAAAAACAAAACGAACAAAACTTAATTGAAAAATGTTATAAATTTATAAAAATTAAAAATAGTTGTTTTAGTATGCAATAAATCTAGACCTTTGTAAAATTAAAATGCTTTTAATTTACTTTTAAAAAATACTCAAGAGTATATGTACTGTGTTTAAATAATGGTTAAATTTGATGATTTTAAACACAATTATTTAATTGCTGATTTTACCATACGTGTCATAACAGTGGTAATAATCTTTTATACTAATGTTTGTTATATTTTGTTTATTTAGTGTAATGTTTTAGATATATAACTTAATACACTACTATGTCAATAATATTTTACTTTACTTTAGAACGGTTATCTTGAAATGTTTTAATTTTCGATGTAGATATCTATCATAAAACCAAAGATACACAATGTTTTTCTTTCGTTAGTTTATATGATTATATTTTGATATTACATCGATATTTTATTTATTTGCTTTCCAATCTATATGTTTATAACTACGAGAGTCTGTTGAATTTAAATAAATATTGTTGAAACGAAAAGAAAATTGTAGGATTAAAATAAGATTGTTATTTTAACCTTCTTTATAAAAATATTATTTTTCGTTTTCAACAAATTCTGTCTATAATATTTATTTAATTTTTGTTTTATATTTACAAGGATCTTGAAAATTCCATTATTATTAACATAGTATCAACTGTTGACGTATGTTCTGCGTTAGTTTGTGAAATTATTAATTCCATTAAGAATCTTCATGTTAGTCTGACACTGATTCGACTAATCGATTCCTTTGCTTCGTAATGCTATTCAGTGTTTATGTCACGAGTACAAACTGACGTAAAGTGCTTTCTACCAAAATTACAAATACTCATACCACAACCTATTCTCCCGTCCCATTCAATACACTTCGTATCTAGCAACCATCTTAAATCTGTCTCTACATCTAATAATTTTAACAAAAAAAAAATTATATATATAAGTAAAACCTCTTGTTTCCTCCATTGTGTAAGATACAATTTAACTATTATGTAAGATGTAGTAGCTTACAGTATGCCTTATTTTTTAGAATAATAAGAATATTTTTATTCAATTTTTGTTTTGACAGTTTAAGAAAAGTGGTAGAAGAAACAAAAAATAAAAAAACGGCCCTTAGGCTTATATATATATATATATATATATATATAAGCCTAAGATACCGATTGCTAGTATTGCATAAATTATTCCCAGATGTCCGAATGTCATTATTTTTCCTCTTTCAATTGTAATGATGTGTGAAATTAATCCGAATCCTGGTAGAATTAAGATATATACTTCTGGATGTCCAAAGTCTCAGAATAAGTGTTGGTAAAGAATTGGATCCCCTCCTCCCGTATATATATATATATATATACACACACACACACACACACACACACACACACACACAAAGCTTACTAAATTTTAAAAAAATAGCCGTGTTGCTGAAATAAAATATCCTAACATTTTAAGAGAAAATAAAATAAACTTAAAAAAAAGCTGAAAACGAATATATAAAAAACAATATAAGACTTTCTTATATTGTCTATTTATTCTTATATAGTTAAAAACATAATGACAAATGAAACTAAACCAAAAAAAAATTTAGAAAATTAAAAAAAATCAATATTTGTAAATTTTGATCCCCTCCCCCACAATAATATTATCCCCAAATTATTTCTTGGGTAACTTACACTATTATAAAAAAATTAGGGTAAGACATATGCAATAAATAGAAAAATAACTTTTTTTCGATCTTTGGTGAAGGGGGGAATTTTGGAGAAAATATTTTTTTATTAATGGTAAAATTAGCATTCACGCCTATACTGAGTTTAATAATGTGGGGTTATTTTGGAAAGAACGGTAAGAGTGTTATTTTTTGTGCTTTTTCAGTTAAACGTTTTAGTTTTATTATTTTAAGTATGGGTAAGTCTAGAAAAGGGCTGCCGTATGAAGAACTAATTTCATGAAATGGAAAGCGTGTAACCTGCATCTTGATAAAAATGAAAGATACAAAATCGAAATAATTAAAAAATACTTCCGCGTGCGTTTGTGTATTTCTATTTTTAGATTATTTTCAATTAATTGTCTTGAATTTTTACGTGAAATTACTTTAAAAATTACCTTAAATTCAGGCTATACATTATTATAGCGATAACTAAAGATTAAACACGATTAAACGGTGATTAAACAGCAATAAAAAAAGAAGGTTATATTTCTTGGGGCATAACATCAAACTGGATCAAAACAGATTAAATAAAGAAATGTTTGACAAGCTGTGGAACATGAAAAGCAAATCAAATTACTGAAAAATATGGAAGACGACCTCCAAAAGGTAAGTTTGAAAGAAGAGTATTGTTGTGGTAGAGATTATTTCCGAAGAATGATTTACAATAAAAATGTTTTGTGGCAGAAAACGGAAGGTCAGGAAGAAAATGGAGAGATGAGTAAAAAAAGACGTCATCCTGAATAAATGAGAAACAGAGTTAGTCTTTTCAAATAAAAAACATAAAAATGTTAATAAAATAAACATAAACTTATAAATTAACTAGCTCTACCCGCCACGCTTTGCTGTGGCACATTGTGGTTGCATGGATGAGAAATGAGAAACAAAGCAAAGCATACATTTCATAGAAGTTTAATTTTGCAATACTTGTGGATATAGAATATTTTTTGTTTTTCCACTGTCTGCGTAGATATAAAGGCTATCTGGTTTACCGACTCGGGAACACGCAACATACAGTTGCCCATGTGAGAAGCAATCCGCATCTAAATCTAAACCACACAATTCTAAAAATTGATCTTGAGCTTTATTGATTGTGATTGCAAATGCCAATCGAATTGGGAATTGCAATCTTTTAAATTAAAATGGTGTATCGGTCGGGATTATGGGTATTCGAGGAATGAGGACATCTTCACCTTTGAAAGGCCCCGTTAAAATCGTTGCTTCCACTACGTTATTCATCAATTTCTTAACTGCAAGTCGCGTGCCGTTGCAGAGTTTTGGATGATTAATATTCTGCAACAGGATAATTGTCATTTTTTGATCGAACCGTTGCTAGAATCAATCTAATGAGGAATGTTTTCCTAGTTCCTCCTGGCGCATCCAAGAAGAAGGTCCCCCCAACTCCGTCATTTATCATTTGCATTATGCGATCATAAATGCCTTTCTGTTCACGCGTTAATTTGGGAATGTTTAACTGGACATATGATTGAAGATCACCAATATTGTAACTCTGTTCACGGCGTAAATCCACATCAAATGAAGCAAGCGCAGCTCGGGTGGGTGCTGGCATTCCCAATTGACTAAGAACTTTATTTGCAATAGCTAAGCACTTGTCTCCAATATTTATCAATGCTTCGTTGTAAATGCCTTCTGTAAATTCCATGGTCATATTGGTATTTTCTAGGCGTACTCTATGCAAAATATCCTCAGCCATATGCGATCGATATCTTTCCCGTAACTCTGTGGGAGATGAAGGGAAGCAAGCGGTCAATATAATTGCGAATAATGCGCGAATTTGTTTGGATGTGCAGTGTTGCACGCGTCATTAATACATACATCCCACTGTTGGTCGTTTTCTAATAAATTCAGAGCTTGGTGAAAGGCGCAGCTCAATCACGACACGATCACAAAAAAGTACCTCGATTAAAGTGAATATTTAATTCAGATTGTATAATAATCTGAATCAGATGCAAGTGGATACGTTTTTTTTTTGTTAATAAACAATGTAATTGGGAACAGGTATTGTTTCACATGTGACTGCGGTTGTCGTTATCTGGGCTATAAGACAGTTGGGTGTTTTAATTTATTTACTGTAAGTCATCCTTCTTGGTGGCTTTTCTTTTTTTTTAATAAAATACAGATTAGCTGTTAAATATAATTCAAAGAAATTTGTTACTTAATCAGTTGTGATTTTGTTTACATTGGCAATGGCCATACGGGCTCTTTGTGATTGGTCGTTGTGTTTGACAGCGGCCATCTTGCATTGATCTGATTGGTTTTCCTTTGTTTACATTTCCAAATTAAAAATGTACAAATTAAAAATAGATAGTAGATTTATTAAAAATAGATGAACCCGCATCTGATCATATTTGATGCGGGTTCATCTATTTTTAATAAATCTATCAAATTTTATTTGATGCGGGTTATATATCGTGCTAAAATTTGAGCTCAATCGGTGCAGAACAATTTGAGTTTTTGAAGCCGTACACAAACAAACCTAACATTTTTATATATATAGAAAAAATGATTTGATTTATCAATGTATGAATTTATGAATTATATTTAATTTACACCTATAAGTATGGGTCAGAAATCTTACCCAGAAATCAATTAGTTACAGATCATATCAGTGAGGGTGTTTAGTTCCAAAATATAGTATGGTAGTATATAGTATACTATACTACAGTAGTTTAGAGTAAAAGAATATATGTGCCAGCACTTCACAGTCCATAAAAACAAACAATTAACAAATAAAAACCGATGAACAAATAATTAGTCAATAAAAAAAACAAACGAATAATCGAATGATATCTAGTCGAACAAAGAACAAAACAACTTGTAGCTATAAACAAGAAAAAGATAAATAAAGATGTAAACAAAAATAACATCACTAGATTTGCCGATAGTAACTGCAAACTGCCATTCAGTAGCCCCTAAGTCAAGTAACATGGAGAAGTTTCAACCTTCGGACGTCCCCCAATGTTATCAAGCAGATTAATCGCTAAGTGGTTGAGCTGTTTTTCTAAACGTTGTTAGGGTTTAACAGGGTTGTGATGTCTCAAAACCTTACAAACCGTCGGAATCTTCAGATATTCGTGAATTTCATCATTCCGTGTGAACCATGGCGCCTCTGCAATTGCTCTCTACTATTACTATTACTTGTTGTTACTATTACTTCCTTTTTCCCACAACTCCACACCAAAAGTCCAGGTTGACCGTTGAATTACCTCCTTACTTACGCTATTTTTTTTGTGTTTCTAATTTATTCTTAACTTATTTATTCATCATGGTATAAATTGTATAGTTTATGTAATCATATGCTTGTTTAAATATTTTTTTATTAATTAATTTTTTATTGTAGTGTTGTAAAATTTTATGACGAAGAATCTAAACAAATATTTGGCCTAAAAGTGAATATGATGTATTAAGTAATAGTGATATAGGTGCTCAGGTGTTAGAATAAATTTATGAGAATTTTTTTATAGGATTTGCAAGGTGAACGTAGGAAAATTCACAAAGAGGGACGCTTACTTGTCTGCCTTAATTGGGGAGTGTTTTTTGTTCTCTTCGAAACTTTATCTTATCAGATAATGATGACAGTACGGTTAAACAGATTGAATTTAATAAAAACTTATTTTTATAATGATCCGTAAAAATCAAATTTATCGTAATATTGGTAATTTATTTTGTGATAAGATTAAATAAAACCGTTTTTCTGTGATTCAAGTCGAAATTAATTTGTTATATTAGGTTTATTATTATTATAATTTTTAAAACAAGTATTTTTATCTGTTTTTGTATAGTCTTTACTAAACTGTCTAAAATTTCAGTATCAGTTTTATGGCTAGCAACTCTTCACCATCCTTTAAGAACTGTAGAAAAGTTTCCTACGGATATTCTTATAAAAAATTTCTGAAAATATTTGGTCAACTTTAAAAATTAATATCTTTTAGGCTTTAAATTGAAATAAAATATTGCTACTATTCTAATATATCTTATTTACCAATATTTAGGATCAAGTTTAAAAAACAATTCATCTTCTCTATCACTTCGAGTTTTTCTTGTTTTTATGCTGATCATTTAATTTTGTTCTTTTATACGTCTTGAAAGAGAGAGATAGTCGTAATTCCGTCAAAAGTGTACTTTTTTTACCACTGTTTCATATACTGATTGTAGAATTTTGTTTCTGAAAAATACATTTCGGCTTCCGAAATAAAACTTCGGATATTTCTATTTTTCTGTAGAAACTTCCATCTTTCAATAAATGGAAGTTTCAGTAACTTAATATTTTACAAATAAATTCAGTTTCGTTTTTAATCATGTATTCTTCATGATATTATATATTGCTTTATTTTAAAATTTTATAATCAAAAGATAGTCTACTCCGGATTTTATAGCCGTTAACATTTTTTTTCTGCAAAAATATGAAAATAGGAAAAATATTTTTATCATCTTATCTGATAATTATGATGTATTTTTGCTTAATATCTAGAATATATCAGTTTTGTATTTTGTTCTAAATGGAAGATAGAAAAACCTTTTTCATTGTTTTGCTTCTAAAAAATCACGAAAAATCTTTATAAAATGAAAGGGTTAGTAATGAAATAAAATGTCTTTATTAATCTGTTTTAAAACTTTGTTATCCAGTGTTTAATATGGAAAATTAAATTCATTAATTTACTTATTATAATCTAAGCATAGTGCACTGTTAACTTGATTGATTACTGTAGTGTATTGTGATTGGCTGTAACAGTTGATTGGTAACAAGTGGATTTTGCCACTCCCACAAGAAGGATTAATAATACCCAATAGAATAATGTGTTTGCTTTCAAATGGAACTGTGTTTTAGTTAAAATAAAAAGATAAAATTCTATTCCAGACTGCATTTGTTTAATAACGCAATATTTTTATTAATTTTTTATTAAAATTATTTAGTGTATTCTTTTTACTGTAATTACTATAGGACTAAATAATTTACTTATAATTAAGTTTTTAATGATTACTCAATTTTTGTACAGATTGTTGTAAGTAAGAACAGATTATCTGAAATGATTTGTAAATATTACTTTATGAGATATAGGATTTTATAAAAAAAATAATTTTTGATTTACTAAACAGTACCTTAGAATCATGGAACTGTCAAAAAAAGTTATGAATTACCTATTTACCTGCTGATTTGTCTTCAAAATTATTTCTACTTCTTTTTTATAACTTTAAGAAATCGATTTTCAGAAAAGAAACAGTGACAACATATTGTATTCTCAATCTGTTTTATTTTCATTTAAGTTAACAGAATGAGAGGTATTTGTTATGATTATATCTACTGTGTTGATATGTGTCTGATATCTGTTGCAGCTATTATTATGACGCACCTAAACAACCCCAGAGGCTTCTACTATTGCTTGTAGGTATCTTCATTATTATGCAGAATTTCAAAACTGATTGTCACACTATTAATTCCTTATAATATTTTCAGATTAAAAGTTTAATCTATCTAAAACGGTTTTTACAATTTTGAAAAAAATTAATACCTTTATCTTTTATAGAATACCAATTTTTCTTTACATAATTTAAGCAGCAGAATTCAATTTTTACAATATAATTGAAAAATTAATTTTTTATATTTAATGAGAGTCACTCAATATGTGAGTATTGAGATCTAAATGAAATTTGCAATAATGTTTTCTGCGATTTTAAGAAAAAAATGTTGCAAAGATTTTTGTTGTAATACCAAGAATTTTTTTTAAATATATTTTTGTTGTACCAAGATAGTTTAAAGAAAAAAAAATTAAAATCCGTTTGAAAAATGATATTCATATTTTTACGACGGCAGAGTTTGAATCACACGAAATTATGCTATCTTATTATTATTTCTATTTTATGAAAACTGTCTATTATTTCTGATGTTTGTTTTTTTGTATTTATCTAAGATTATTTTTTCCTTATATTTATTGTGGTTTTGCTTTAGAATAATTGTTACTTTATTTCTCAAACTTCTGCATTCAGGTCTAATTTTCATTACCAACATACTTTCCTTTCCTTTATCTAATTGTTATCAGTGTGAAAATTATAATATTAAAAAAAAACTAAATAAATAGTAATTCAATTTTGTAAACTCATTAATTATTTTTTATTTTGTGTAGCTACTTTTATTTCTTTTTATTTAATAACTAACAACAAAAATCATTTAAATAATTGGTATTAGAAAAGTAAATACATATGAGACTGTTATGAAATTAGCCTTGGGAGTTAATATTTGCATGAGTAAAATTTATATCGGCCGTAACAAACAGAATTACAACTAAACACAAAGTTAGAACGTAAATAGGTTTGTTGTACTTGTAATAGATATGATTTAGAACATCTACATTTACAATATTTGTTAGATGTCGCATACATATATATACATACACATATGTATATATACACGGTAAACATTCTACCTTGAATAGAGACGATGTATGTACTTAGCTCAATGAGATATCCCTTTGTAACTAACTGCTGTGTGACTTGTAGCTTGCAACAATTACTTTACTCTGTGATCCGTCAAGCGTAAATTTTAGTTATATTACAGTCCATAGATCGATAAGCAATTAAGTTATTATTATCATCAACATAAGTTACAATTGCAATTAACAAATCTATTATCAGACAATTCATCATAGCCATCTTTTGTTTTATTATCGAAAATAATATACTGAAGATTACTTCATGTTATTTTTCTTTCGTTTGAGGTATAAGATTTCCCTTTCGATTCGTTCGAAAATTTTGCGTTTACAAAATGCAAACAACTTTTGCATTTGATGCAAAATGATGTGGTGCATCTAAAATTTTTGCAGCTAGTAGCTGCAAAGATTCTTATTGTATCAGCATTTTATTAATAATCTTCCTTGTACTGTGAAGAAAACAAAAAATATACGATTTTTCGTGGCCATCAAGCCTTTTTCAAAATATTTAATACACTAAATTTATATTTATTGTTATCAAAATGTTTAATAATTAAAAACAAACTATTGTAATGCAAAACAAGGTTTCAGTTTAAAATAATAATTAAAATATTTACTGGTTAATTATACTCGATTTTCGCTTTGGTGGAAAGTCATTGTTCACCTCCCCTCTGATTACGGACTTTACGCTGAAGTAGTCAAGTTGAGTAACTCCTTTTACTAAAAAAAATCTTTCATTGATATATTAAAATCAGATTTCAATAAAAAATGTTATATCCCTTAACAAAATACACTTTGAAATTCGTGGATTAGCTGTAATAAGGACAGGTTACCAATTGGTGCCAATAGGCACCAATTGGTAACCTGTCATGAACATGTAATAACATGTTCAGTAAGAGAAACAAATTAATTATATCCAGAAAATTAATTACGTCCAGCACTTCTTCTTTATTAAATTATCCTGTAACTAAACACCGAAAGAGTAAATATGGGTATATTTGTAGAAGGTACTTCCGTATGAGGGAATACTTTCAGCAAATAAACTGCTATGTAGAGTGATGTTGGTTTTGTTAGTCGATACACGGTTGGAGAACACTTTTTATCAAACTATGTATATGTACAGTTTTGTAAAAAAAATACTCGATATACGAGTATATTTTTATTGGTCGTCAGTTAGTTGATTGGTTTCGCTTTGTCCATTTCATTCTTTTCTGGGCTAATATTTTAACTTAAATTATATCCCTCATGCTCATTTATCTGTTTACATATTCTAATTTCTGTCATTATATACAGATAAAACTTCTAAATTCTTCTCAATTACCAGATTAACTTAAATAAAAGATACATAGTTCCTCGATCTACATCGTCTCTTTGCAAAGTTAACTCACAAATTCTTTCTTTTCCTGTTCGTCAAAGTACCTCTTGATTTCAAATTTTATCGATTCCTCTGATTTTCAATGTCCTTCTGTAACATCGCATTCCAAAAAATACCTCTGTTCTTTTCCTCCGTTGTTTCTCTGTCGTGTATGTTTCTTTATTGTAAAGCGCTACATCCTGTATAAATATTTTCAAGAATTCCTATATCTGTGTTTGATGCAGCAAACCTCTCTTTTAGTTGTAAACCTTCCTTCCTTGTGCTACTCTGCTTTTTATTTCTGTATTATTTGGTCCATCCTTTGTAATTTTACAACTTAAATAAAATAAAAAAATTCTGTTTTTCTCTTATTATTTAATTCGTCGTTATCATTCTTTCCATTGTTTTTTATTATCGCTTTTTAGTTTTCTCCTAATAGTAATCTTAGCCATTTGCTATTTCTTCTGATTTTACTTTTACTCTCAAAAGAACAATACTACCTACGAATCTTTAAGTTTTTATTTTTTCTTAGATCGTTACTCAAGTCAAAAATTTATCCTTAAATTTCAGTATTGCTTCTTCTGTGTTTAAGTTGAAAAGCAACGAAATTATTCTTTTATTTTACCTTATACAGAAATTACCATTTTTCATTTACCTTTACTATTATCTGATACTTGTACCGATTGTAATATATTTGATTATAATACAATTTTAACACAGATTGTGTATTTGAGTCCAGCTTTTCTTAAAGTATACATATCGTCATTTTGACTATAACTGTTTACAGTTTTTAAAATAAATATCGTAATTGAATACTCCTCGTAGGTTCGTAGAGGATAATTTATTTGTTGTTGGTTTGTCTTTCTTTGCAGTACATGATTCTTGGATCTGAAAACATGTAGAATGTTTGTATAATCACTATTAATCAAATTTATTTATATTTCATTGCTCCATATTTTTTGGTATTTGCTTGTAATATGCAATCAAAATAATGCTAGATAATTTCTGATTCTAAAAAATGGATTTCTGATTCTTTTTTTTAATTCTTTTTTTTTAACAAAAAGATTTTTATTTCTTTATGATCTAAGCTAATCTTGTATCTACGACATAACTTTTACATCTAAGAATAAGAACTGTTTTTATTTATTCCAATTTTTGACTCGCTGTTCATTCTTATCCCACGGGTAGCCAACGTAGCCATCGTTTTTAAAATATTCTTTTATAAATTTCTCTATTCTCCTATTTTTTTTATGACCTCTTCATTTCAAATTTTCACATCCTCCTGCAAATTCATAATGGGTCAAATCCATTTAGGTTGGTATCATTCTTATAATTATAACTTGTGGTACAGGATTCAATTCCCATAAAAAAGTTTTCTTTGTTTCCGGTATGGTAACGTAATTTTTAATCTAGAGGTCTAAGCCAGAGTAAGAGAGTAGTTTCTGGTTATTATATATTTGACGAGAAAAGCTTTCATAGATGAGGATAATTTTAGCTTCTAAGTAATGCCCGTGTTTTGGCTGGTACACATAATCTAATGCATATTACTTTTTTTTTAACCTCTAAGACCACCGTTAGGTATTGCTTCAGAGGATGAGATCAATGACAGTTTTTCTAGCGTGTGTAAATGCCATGCTTGACCGGGATTCGAACATCTGAATGAAAGGCCGAGACGCTACCACTCGCGCCACGGAGGCCGGCAATGCATATTACTTAAAAGTTGAATCGAGTCTACTATCGATCTATTAAACCGATCACGGTACAATAAAAGATCGCATTGTGAAAAGAATTTAGAATGTAATTGTCTGCTATTTTATTTTTTTCTATGCTCCAACATACAACCATATACTCGTATATTCCATTCCTTCCATTCCTACTTTGTTATAATTAGAAACTAACTTTCCTAAACTAGTTTGTAACTCAGCTTTTACCTCTGCACTCCATTTTTTTGTACCTCTAGCAGCCATAATCGTTAACATTTTAACAATTTTGTTTTTTTTGGCAATTCGATAATTGACTTTATTTTTAAAAAACTCTATGAGATTACGGGCATCGATTGCTTTGGTCTTTTTGCCCGATGGAATTTTGTAGAATATGAAAAATAGGATGCCTGACCGGGATTCAAACCCGGAACCTGCGGATGAAAGGCGCGACGCAGTCATCCCGCCAAGGAGATCTTGATTGTTATTAATTTTTTTAATAAGCATTTTTGCACCGATACAACTACAGCTTTTAACTATCCCTTTAATGTGATTCTATTTGAAAAAAAAACTATTATTAATTTTGAAATATGCCATTTCATTTCGAGTATTCTAATATGCTTTTTAAAAAGAAATAAGTTTAAATATGTGTCATATGCAAATGTATACTATTAAAAAAAAATTGTTAAACTTTGATTATAATTAAGTGAATATTATTCTACAGAATAGATTTTATTTTTGAGATGCATTCTTTGGTCCATAATGAGTAATATTCCAAGACAACTTGTTTTAGTAGCAGAAAGTATGTAAAATAATACATATGAAACATGAAAATGTGTAATTTAATTGAAATTTTCTTAAAAGTTTTTGTTAAATAGAATACAGTGACGATTTGTTGTTTGATTTAACAAACATTCATCAAGCAGGAATCTTTCTAGTTAAATACAGATAAAAACAAGTGCTCAAATAGATATTGTCTTCAAATATTAATAAAATATTAGCTTATTATAAAAGATTTTGCGTTTGAATTTATTAAGGATCCGTTTGTAAATTTAATAAAAACCTATTTTTTCGTTTATAAATATATTTATAAGCTTCTTATATATAAATGAGGAAGATTGTGGTTCTGTCTGCAACAGCATCACGCGAGAGCCAACCGACCGATTGCTTACAATCGGTTTGCGTGTACTCATAGACCGAGGCCTAGCTCCCTTGGGGTTTAAAATATTAAAAATATTTCTTAAAGAAAAAAAAACAATCCTTTGATTATTATATTTCTCTCACCATGACAACAGAAATATAATGAAGCAAAGTAAGTAATTTATATTTTCTTACAGATTTCTGTAAATTATATTCTCACAACCATGAGGATAACGAACGCGTCGGGGGTCCAGGGGGCGGGCGTGCGAAGCGAGCTTTTTTCGGCAAAAATGCATATATTTATTTTGTTTCCGTTACTAATCTACGTATAATACTCTGTGGTATGTGGATTTTACATGCCGTTTGTGTGTATCTTGTGTGAGATGTGCATTTACTATTTTTTTATAATCTTTCTGAATAAATATTCATTATACTACTACAGATATAAATTTGCTTTATAATTTAAAACTAGTATAATATATAAATACAAGATATAAGTCGGTATATATGACAAAATTTAACAGAGAAATACTGGATTAAGTGTTCCCACAAGCATAAACCAGTTTCATGATTAATTAATTTCTCTGTTTAGTCTGTTTTGTAATCGGTTTAATCCTGCATTCGACCGCAATTTATAAACACAGTTAATGGCTGTATGCTCAGTACTTGTTAAATTTAAAGGAATCAAAGTGTTGACAATCGCAAAAAATATTTTTTTTTATAAAAGAATAAAAATAACAATCACATGTGTTGTAAAAGTAATAATATTTATTTAAAATTTTTAGTTTTTCCTGTGAATTTAATAATTTTTTTTTGTGTGTAAATATGATGCGTTTTTGTTATTATTATTGTCATTTCCAGTTAAGCAAGTTGTAAATAAATTACTTTATCAGGTTTGTTATTAGCAATAATTAAGATGCAACTCAAAGTATAATTTCCAGATACAACATTGTAGGTTGTTACTTTACGAACTGTTACAGAATGCTACGCAATACAGACAGATAAATTGTTAGTTTGAAGTTACAAAATAGCACTCAGTAAAATTACTTTTATTTGAGAATCCATGGAGCTTTTTCATTATTACTCAACATGGCATACTAGCTTTTTTTTATTCTTTCCTTAAAAAAAAAAGATTCTTAATTTCTTTATGATCTAAGTTAATGTTGTATTTACGACATAACTTTTACATTTAAGAATAAAATCTGTTTATATTTATTCCAATCTTTGACTCGCTCTTCATTCTTATTCGACGGTAGAAAATGTAACCATCGTTTTTAAAATATTGTTTTATAGATTTCTCTATTCTCTTTCTTTTATGACCTCTTCATTTCAAATTTTCACATCCTCCTGCAACCACCATCAAAAATGTCTATTTTTCACCTTTTTACTTTTTCTATTTTCCATCATAAAGTGCTCAACAGATACTTTTTAAGAATATTTTTCCATTTTCTTGTTCAAGAAATCTTCCTCTTTCTTTGACATCATTCCTTGCTTGTGTCAGTCTAATATTGATCATCCACATTTCTTCAGTCATTTCATTATTTAGACAGTAATTGTCTTCAGTCTTATTGTTTAATGTCTTATTTTATGTTAATTTTCCTTCCTCTGTTTTATTTTTTCAAACTAAGTTTCTTTTCTGCAGCAATAAATCTGTCATTCAGTAAGTAGTTTTTCTAATTCCGCTTTTGTTTCATCTAAAAGAACAATTTCATTATCAAATACCTTTATTTATTTCCCTTCTCTGAAAGTTTTCTGTAATTACTGTGTTGGCTTTTCTATGTAAAAGCTGAAAAGTAATGGAGATAGATTGTTCTTGTTTCATTCCTTTCTGAATCAAATATTTGACTTTCTTCAACTACTCTTATCACTGTTATCAGATTCTTGTTCTGGCACCGTATCCAAATCTTCGACTCTTTTTTCCGTGTATTTCATTCCAGGTTTTCTTAAACTTTCAAATATTTTATTTCATTCTGCATTGTAAAGTACTTTCTACAGATCAATGAAAAGCAAGCAGGTTGTTTTTTTTAGTCTGATTTCTTAGTTTAGTTTAAGATCCAAAAGTTCTTTCCTCTTCCTATACTTTCTGCAATCAAATAATAAAAGTTATATTAATAAAAAAAAGCAATTTATCATTTAACTTTATTTTTTCAATAGTCTGTTTCAATACAGATATTACCAAAAGTTTTGAATTTTTTTTATTTACCGTTTTTGTTTTTTCTAAGTAGGTGGATTTTTCCTTCACTTAAGTTGAAATACGTACTTAATGTTATAGAATCTGAAAATATTATAATTATAAAAGATATTCTAAGTTCGGTATAAAACTCGAACAGATTTTAAAGTTTCTCTGAGCTTAATCATTCTTTTTAAATAATTTTGCCGCAAGAAAGTTTTTACAAACTCGCAATAAACCGCCAGCCCTCACAAGATATCTTCTACATATAAAGTTTAGCTAGTGTAATTATTACTTTGAATAAAGTTATTCATGTCATTGAATTAAATTTCAAATTTACTTAAAATCTGATTTTATCGTTACATATTATTAAATTTATTTTAACGCTGTGCTGTATTATGAATTTTAATTACAAAGGTTGGGCGTATTAGGAGACCACGTAAACGAAGCGAAGAGCTATAATTAATTTAAGTAAAGTTAATTACTATTTATTTATATTACTGAAGAATTACGACTCCTGAATTAAGGAAATATTTACGAGTAGAAAATTTTATAACAAGTTTTCCTCGAAATTAAAGAAGCGTTTTCAATAGGAAAGTAATCCGCATGTACTTTTATGCACGTGCATTTAATAATGTCATTTTTTTACGTAATTTACTGCATCATAACATAAAAACGTTTTCATGGGTTTATAACTTTAATTATCCCAAGATTTTTATTCGGTTGACTAACATGTAAATTTTAAGCTCGTCTTATTTAATCACTTTTTTACTGCATATATTAATTTTGTAATTATTTCATTAAAATATACCAAATTCAAATTAATATTTTCTTAATTTATTTTCATTACATGTATAATCGTCTTCTGTAAGATTAAAAAACGAATTTTTTTATTCCATGATATTATATTTAACGTTTGGCTAACAAATTTAAAGGTTAGTAAGCCAAGTTGTTTTGTATTAATAGAACAAAATCGAGTGATATATTATTTTATTCTTCTATTATTTTATGTTAACTTATGCAATATTATTTCATGAGTAAACTTTCTTTCACTGAAAACAATAAAACTTGAAAATCACTTGTTTTTTTTGTAAAAAAAATTTCTCTAATCGTTTTTTAACATATTTCAATAGGAATAAAAAATTTATTTAGGAATGAAATTTATTTCTAAAAATGAAAAAAAGAACGCTAGTAAATTCGTTTTTATAAACTAAGAAAATCCCTTTCTTTGTTAACAACCAGACTGGACGATGAGAAAATATTGTTTATTAAGCAGTTGATAGAGCAGATTTTCAGAAATTTTTGTGCTTATTTACACTGTAATGCTATAATTTTGTCAAAAAAATATATAGACATAAATTTCTGTTTTCTTGTACTTTTTTTTAAATATTTTAGAAAATAGAATGAAAATGACTGAAGAATACAATTTTTTTGCATTCCTAAAAAACTACTTTATAGACTGAGATTCATTCTCATCGACTATTGTGTGATTTATGTATTGTGTTTATTACCTCAAAATGATTCTTGTTAAACATATCTGTTGACTCGCATTACTCTTTTAAGGATTAATCGAGAAGGATTTACAAGGAATTTAACAACCAGATGCCTTTCAGACAAACATTATGATATCATTATTATATTACCTAAATGAACTGTCACAATCAGTCTAATTAATGATTTACAGTCAGCTTAATATTCATAACTTTAGTATTAGTAATGAGAACGTGAGTCTGGGTATTAGTATATGGTCAAGACCAAACTAATATCGTTATAACTAGACCGCTTGCTGTTTACAAACTAATATGTATATTATAGATATATCTCTCACTGGCTGATTAAAGGTTCGTAATTACAAAGCGGCTTTTTATTCAAATCTTTTTTAGATAGATTTTAGTACGCGTCTTATATTGATTTCTTTTTTCTGTGTGTATAATGCTCACGTTTTCTTTAGATGTAAGATTTGCTGTTGATATTTTCTAATTCAGTTTGCTATTTTCAGTAGCTTCAGATTTATTAGGGATTAAGATTACTAAACATAATTTTAGGCAATTTCTATCCTAAACTATGTTTTGGATGAATTGTGTAAGAAGATTTTCTTACTTTTTATGTTTTTTTGGGTGCTGTAGGTATTTATTTTAGTATAACTGTATCGTGTTCCGTAACTATTACTTATGACTTAATAAATTATTAATATTTTAATTAATTAATTGAATTTTTATTTATTAATAATTATTTTTTTTTTTACTATTTCCTCAGTATTTATCAATGAAGTTTAACAATCACTTAATTTTAAGTAAAACATTTTTGTTCATGGTTTTTGTATTTTTTCTTGTTTTGTAATTTATTTATGCCTATTATAAAAGAAAGGATCTACCGAATTTAAATTTAATAAAATTTATGGCGGATTTAAGAAAAAGAAAAAAACATTTCCTTAAAATCACTTTACTACTTTCTTGTTAAAAAATTATTTAATTAAAAATTGGTTATTTTAAGTTTAGAAAGCTTTTATTTTTATTGTAAAGTAACGCAGATCGGTTTATTATAATTAAATTTAATTTTAAATAGGACAAATATTAAGTTTTTTTTTTTATAAAGCGTAAATATATTATAAAAAATAAAGGCAATAAAATTTGTGGTTTCATAAATTTAGTTTATAAATTTTTTGTACCTTTGTAAAACACATCTGTATACAATTTTTTTTTATGTTTAATTCTTTATTGTTTGGTGGCTATGAATAAAACTTACCTTTTGTTGAAAAAGAAGCTATTATAATTACAATTATAATTATCAGTTAATTGTTTTAATAGTTATTCAGCCTAATTTCGAATGTTTTTGTTCAGTAATGTATCAGATTTTCAGTTTATTTCTCGATTTCGATGGCATTAAAAATAATCCCATCCACAAGAAACTTGTTACATGTCTTTAGCCATCTTCGATTTGTATATATCATATGCTGAAGTATTTTAAACAACAATTGTTTCTAATTATACACTAGTTTTAATAGTAAGACTCGAAAATTGTACTAGGAAGCCGAAATTAAATCAAATGTAAAAAAGGAAAACTACAAGTTATTCATTAAAATTGAACGATAGGTAGCTTTTACAAACCAGTGAATAAATATAATATGAATACAATTTATTCGCCTCACCTCGATGAGTAATATTTCATCCAGAAGGTCTTGGGTTCGAATCTCGGTCAGGGTTGTATTTTCATTTCATTATTCATTTACTTGCTAAAAATTTCTAATCCTTATTCCTATATACGAGTTTTAAGTCCATGTGTAAATTAATCACTCAAAAAAAATACAAAATATACTTACAAACACCTTTTTTAACATAAAGATTTACGTGCAAAGTAGTATTGCATTGAAAATAACATTCGTACGATTACAAAAATGTACATTTATTAACTGATTAACAAATTGTACAGTTGCTTAAGATTTTATATAAAATTATATGAATTAATTGAAAATTAGGTATGTCTGCACGTGTAAATGCATTGGATATTATTATTAAATATTGCATGATAACAAAATTTAAAACTGGTATATAAATTTAAAAAATGTTACTTGTGATGACAAAAGAGAAAACAAATACGGAGAACCCACCTGTGAAAACATACAAGAGAACATACAAGAGAGCTCAAATCACCCACCGGGTTGGTCTAGTGGTGAACGCGTCTTCCCAAATCAGCTGATTTGGAAGTCAAGAGTTCCAGCGTTCAAGTCCTTGTGAAGCCAGTTATTTTACACGGACTTGAATATTAGATCGTGGATACCGGTGTTCTTTGGTGGTTGGGTTTCAATTAACCACACATCTCAGAAATGGTCGAACTGAGAATGTACAAGACTACACTTCATTTACACTCATACATATCATCCTCATTCATCCTCTGAAGAAGTATTATCTGAACGGTATTTACCGGAGGCTAAACAGGAAAAGAAAGGAGAGCTCAAATCAGTAGAATATCTAGAAAAGACAAACAGGCTAATAAAAGAGCACGTGTAAGAATAGCCTAAATACACGTGTAAGTTACTTATATAAATAAGAGCACACTCACTATACCACTCCTACACAAAATAAATAAAAACAAAGATGAAACATATAATAAATTCATCACATGTACATACGGAAAAAAGCTGATATATTAAAGAAATCACAAATATTGTTTCCTTACCATGAACTAACAAGCAAAATCTATTATACACAGAACACCGTCATTAAACACAATGCTCTTGGAATGTATACACTGAACTTTCCCGATTTCAGAATATTTTATATTGGTCAAACAACTTGCAGTCATAAAAAAATAACAATGAATTTTTAAAAGACCACCTTCTAAGAAATATGGAGTTAACGTTGCTAAGCACTTCTTGGACAGAAATCACAAATCCACAAATACTAACAAAAACTTTTATATTCTATTACTTACATAATAAATAAATAATATGCAAATATGAACGTTATAAAATGTACGAGTGTATTATAAACATAAAAAACACAAAACAATGACTAAAATGAACAAATATGCGATTTAAATCACACGAAATTTTTGATTATAAAAAAAAAATCACTGATAGCAGTAACGTCATTTGACGCCAGATTGAAGAGGGCATTCCCAGTCACTGAGGTTAATTCCAAAGAAAACTGAACAAGTTTTGATGTAACCTTTTTCTTATACCATCTGAACCCGTGTATTGATACAAAAATTATTTCGTCGTCGGTCATCAAATATAAAAAAAAAAAAAAATAGCAAAAAAAACGTAAATAATTCTGGTTGTGAATTTAAAAAAACGAATTAGGATTAGAGATTAAAACAAATTATTAAATTTAAAGAAAGATAGGTTGGTATACTTATGTAAAATGAAAAAAAAATGGGATTGCTTATTAATCAGTTATTCAGCAAATTAAGCAGGACAAACTTAATTAATACTTGAACTTATCTGAAAAAAATTATGCTTACTTGTAGTCGTATTTATGGATGAACGATTAGCTTCTATTTTATTCTGTTAAGTTTTAATTTTTCAGTTATATTAAACAAAATCAGGACTATTTCGTAACTTAATTACGCTTAAATTGATAAAAATATTTGAAGGACATTACCAGTATAAAGCTAGCTATAAATTTTACGTATTTGATTCTATTCGATATAAAAATCTATCGTTAGTACTATCGTTGACAGTATTGAAAATAAAAAATATGAACCGCAACATGATCCTTTAACATTGTTAGGCACTGATTAAAGATATTAATTTTGCTTTGAAATTCTATCTTAAATATTAAATAATTTGGTTTTTTTTAAAAATATTTTATAGTCGGGAGTGTTAAATTAAATTATGAAGAAGAATATAAAAAATTAATATAACTTATTTATGTTTATGTTTACTTTTTAATTGCTTAAATAAATGATGGAAAAAAATCAAATAATTTTTATTCAAGCTAAAAAAAAACGTAAACAAAAGTCTGAGTAAAAGTACTTTTATTTTTGATTAAAGAATGTCATGAAAAAGCCTTTTCTTGTATAAATAGTGAAAGAACTTCTTAGGATGATCCTGGTGCCTGAAATGAATTGAAGACTTGTTTGTACTTGTGAGTCTTTGAATTCTCATGAGATATTTTTACTAAGCTTTTTTTTTTCTTGAATATACTGACACAATTGTCCTTAACAATGAATTTGACTGAAATAATCCTATACTAAAGATCTTTAAATAAATTAATTTACTATGAAGTACGGATTTTTAACGTTTCTTAAAATAATAAAATATTTGTAATTTTTTTTTTTATTTTACTTCGACGCAAAGATTTTCTTTTTGTTTCATTAAGTAAACAAAACGAATAATCTGTTTTTCTCATTTTTTAGTTTGATATAAAAATAAGATTTGCTTAAAGTAATTAGATATTTTTGTTGGATAACTCAAGCTCTTTTATTGCATTAGTTAAAAAACTGTGAAACGGTCCTTATTACAACGTTATCTCGTTTTTCCTCACTTAGCCTATTTATTCTACTCACACTCTCGGTTTCAGATACGTTCGTGTAAATTTAACCCCCCCCCCCAACACACACATTCACAAACAAACAAACAAACCATTGTTGTTTGATAAAAAAATATTTTAACATTAAATAATCTTTTGTCAAATCAAACTATTTCTTTTTATATTGAATATTAAAAACATGCCATATTGAACATTGGCTATATTGAATATTAAAATATATGACATAAATCTGATTTATGAAAAAAATAATATATATACATATATATATATATATATATATATATATATATAATGCAAATGATGATTATTATTTATTATATTATTATTTATTAATATTCAGATACTACGTTTTATAAAATATTACAACACAATATATTAAGTTAAATATTCATCAGTAATATTCTAACCACTATCCAGAATAAAGCTTTGCAGTCAATACTCACACAGTTGAAAAATTAAATAATGAAACAGACGTCATGAAATTATATATGAACATAAAAGTAGAAAATTATGTACATTTTGTTCATCGTATATCCATACTGCTTCGTTACAATGATTGAGCAAAGACTGGAACAAACTCTGAAAATCATAGATTTGTGGCATTGTCGTTATTTATAAGTAGATAAATGTGAATGATTACGTATTACTGGAGGATAATTCAACATATACATTTGTTTATAGGTCAAAAATTCCTGAATAATTACTACCGGGTAACCGGATGCATTTTTGTGAAGAAGGAGGCATCTATCTAATGCCGAGTACTCGATCGTCCACGACAAATCCTAATCAATTAACGTTAAAAATAGTAATTAAAAACTTCCACCAAGGACAGTATATTCCTCGGTGATAAAAAATTTAAGTTGAATAATTTCATTATTATCAAAGAAATTTAATATACTTTGTCGTAGAAATTTATCGTATTGAATGTAGATCTCCCTTTAATTAATTCTGATAACTGATAACGTAGTTGTTTAATTAATGGATCTTAGCGAAAATATCATCTTTCTCCGCTTTACAAAGCAAGAATTTTTAATTTTTATGACTAGTTTAAATGATGTCTCTTGAGCTCTGCTTTCGGTTATATCTTAATCATCTATTAAGGAATAAAACATAAATCAGGAATAACTTTCTTCTTGTCCAAATATTTCCATAACATTTGGTGGAGGGGAAATTCTTTGTAAACACCAAAATTATTGATATACTTAAATCAATCTTGAATCGGTTCTCTTATTTCAGCTATGAGTTCTTGTCACGAGCTGAAGTTGGATATTCAGTCTTGTACCTTAAAGTGTCACTTTTAAATTTTGTGGACCGCCTGAATATTTACGTTTCTTACACTTGCCTTATTGACTGCATTATTTCAGTCCAGTTTTCCTTAATTTAAAGAATTCTAAATTCTCTCTCTCTCTTTCTCTTTCGTTCCGTAGTACTAACATGACAACGGTTTTCGTTATCATTTCAAAATGGCTGTTTCTTTCCCAACATCTTTAATCTAGGGCCTTAAATTGTTTTAAGATTATTGATAAGGGATAGATCAACCTACAGAAGTCTAACTGATTGAATTTCAGTCTTCGTCAATTTAATATTTTTCTAACTATTAAATTATAGTTCTGTGCATGCAACATGCATATTCAATGACATTACTATATTACTTCTTAATATTTTTATACCTCGAAATGTTTTAGACATTTCAGCAGCACTAAGTGACTATGAAATATTTTACATATGCGTGTTGTTTATTGTTACAGTAATTTTGTGACTGATAGAAAATGTAATTGGATGAAACTATGTATAAAATTAAATTCTTGTATTTAGTGAAAAAAAAAATATATATATATCAACCAAAGTGAAGAGTTCTGATTAGTTGATAAACCAATTATTATTTTAGCTCAATTATAGCCACACTTTTACTTTAGCTTATGATTTTTTTTGTCGTTGTTTCAATCATCCAATGGGATGTGTTTATTAAGTCAGTTTGATAAAATTTGATTATAATGATTGTTAATGATAATTAATTAATAAATTATTAGTTTATTTAAAACTATATCATAAATATTTAGTGTCACAGAATTAAACAAGAAAAAATTAAAAAGACGGAGGAACCACCATTTAGGGCAGTGTTGGACTCGCAACAGGTTCCGTAAGGTCTTGTTTAAGTGCGTATGTGTACCTGCGCCCTACCGACTAAACCTCCTACCTCACCACCACCCCTACCGGGGCCGGACCGGCAATCAAGTATTACTGAGCCCCGGAAGGTGCCTTCGAGCTCAGGGGATCCAGAGTCCCCGTGCTTCATCGCCGACGCCCATCCACGCAAGCGCGGACGAACGACGACTCCGCAGGAGGCTATCGTTCATTCCATCGATCTCCAGTCCTTTTCTTCACCTGTTTCACAGGGTCTTGTTTAGGTAATCTATTCTACTAGAATCTTCTTTCCTCTGCTTCCTTAGCCCGAAATGTCGCCGTAGTGAATTCCTCAACTGCTCTCCAGTTGTCCTCCGAGTTTACCATATACGAGCCATTCCGGCTCTAGACCACTGATGCCAGCACGTCCACAGTGTTCTTCCCACTCCAGACAGTGTAACGGCGTATACTTTACTATGTCTCGGGCATCACAGTACATGTAGGCGGATGACTCACGTCTGCCAATACCATACAAGTATGACTCAAAATTTCCATGACCCGTCATTAACTGTGTAACATGATAACTCATATCACCATGTTTTCTCTTATTCCATACTACCAGGTCAGGTATTAATTTCCTCGTCCAGGTTGCTTTGTTTCTCATCCTCCATCGTTCTTGCCAGACACCCAAGGTGCCCGATCTAACCTCGGCTTTATTCCCACCACCGTATCTGCTGATTCATTCTTTCACCAAAAGATCGAGGGAGAGACTCCCGCCGGTACGCACACAGCCTCATAAGATGTGGTCCTGTATGCAGCAGTTACACCTAACAGGGATTTTCGATGTACTATCTTCATTCGCAGCAGATTAATTAGATAAAGTTATTACTTGTCTTACAGAAGTCACACTTTTTGACTCTTCCGTGGAATTAATGTAGTTTTTATAAAAACAAAGTGGTCCGAGATCATCCTAAATTATTTAATTGAATGTCAAATATTATGATATTAAATATTGTTAAAAATATTATTCCATTAGACATTTGCGTTGGGTTCTACGTGAGACAAGTTTTCTTATTTTTAAATATAGTTTGCGATAATTAAAGACCTCTGTTTGCATGTAAATTGACATATTTATGTACAATTTATTATTTTGTAATTTATTCCCTTTAAGAGAAAGAAAATTCTATCCCTCACAGTTTCAGCCTCAGCTTTTTCTAACCAGCTTCACCAAAACTGACTAGGTTAGGTATATCATGAGAGGTATCCTTTTTTTACCTGAAAATTAGTACCCATAATTTCTAGTTTGATCTATAATTGTATAAAATATAATGGGATTGTTCAGAATAAAACAGTTTAAATCGTCATCAGTGTAATTAAACATTTATCTTTTTAGGTTTGTGCCTGGAAATAATTTATAATGAAATTAGGTACTTTAAGGATATTATGGTTTAATCTAATTATCGTCACTAATCTATGGTTATTAGTTTTGAAATTTTCAATTCGTTAAAATCTAATGAAATTTAGACAGTTTTTATAATTTCATGATGTATTTATCATGTAAGTCAAATGAAAGCAATAAAATATTTTTGTATATTTTGCTATGCTTATGTATAAATTGAATACAGGAAATGTAATTACGTTTTCGAATTTTGAATTTATTCGTGTTACCTGTGTTTACATTAATTTTCTTCGTTTTGTTGTATTTTTTATAGTATGAACTAGATACATGTCTTACAAAAATTTGATTATCGTCATTGGCAGTTTAATACTTACATATTAAAAACATTGCGTCACAAGAATAATTTTGTATTTTTTTCGTACATACGTCATAATTTTTACCTGGTAAACAATTAAATATAATCATAATGATGATGATGATAAAAATGATAATTATAGTAGTAAATTTGATAAAGATGTGAATTTTAGTCATTTATTCAGTTATGGTAAGCATAAAGTATCTGATGACACAAAGAGTATCTGGTTGCTGGTGTGAAATGTCATCAACAAACTAACCTACTGTTACGTGAACGTGAAAGAGTGAGATAGAAACGGGTGAAACCCGTATTATCAAAAGCGAATCGATTTTACATCAAACTAGCCGAGTGAAAATTCACATTTGTCGTAAGCCGATCTTCTACGAACTACGATGCGAATTGTTTGTGAGTTATTCTCTCGTTCTAAACAACAGATAATATCTTATTTTTTGTTCTGACAGAAAAAAAGATCTCTTTGTTGCTCTTCAAGTAAATATTATTTTAAAAAATCAGCAACTAGAAACATATTATAAAAATAAAAAATAAAAATTTTTGTGTTATTCTCTTTATTAGTATAAAATAAAAATAAATTTTAATAAAAATAGATATGGTGTAGTGTTATTAGTTGTTTTTTTGTATGCCTGAAATCTAAGTTATTCCTTTGAACAGGATGTACTTGAATTGAAATAAATTTGACATATGTCAGATTTGTGATAATGTTCATAAATATTTTATTAAAAAAAATTATAATTATAAAATAATAAATAAATAATCATATGAATTATTGGTACAATATATTACATTATTAAGAATTATTATTTATTAATATCATTGTCACTTCATTTTTACTTCCTTGTACCAAGGAAGTATTGTACTCGCGAAAAATTTCGCTTTTCAGATTTCAACGGAAATGTCCATTTTGACCATCCCTGAATCCATTTTTACTGGTTTTGGAGTGATGTCTGTACGTACGTATGTATCTCGCGTAACTCAAAAACGATTAGCCGTACAATGTTGAAATTTTAGATTTAGTACTGCTGTAACATTTAATTAGTCATCTCTCCTTTTGATTGCAATCGACTTGATCAAAAATGTCCAAAAAAGCCCATAATCCAATTTTTTGGATTTTAGACTTTTCTTAATTGCAGTAATAAGCCCTCATTGAAGGTTTGAGCCCTATTTCAACAATATATCATGTGGTACTTATTTTTTTTAGTTACAGAGTTATAGCCAAATAAAATTTTAATTAATGAAATATTTGGATTTTACGAGGTAAAGGCACATCGATTCAAATCCGATTTCATTTCCTTTATTTTAACTTTTTTTTCATTTAAACATATTTATTTATTAATAATTATTAATCTCTGATTGTAAAAACGTTTTACAAAAAATAATAATTCAGTAATAACAAAATAAAAATATGAAAAAAAGTCAGAAGTTATTAGTGAAATAAAATTTTATGTACATTTAAAAATGTCTGTATATAACTTAATAGGCGTGCAAGAAAGTCATGTGGTGTCACATCAGATTTTTTATTTCGTGTTGAATTTCTTAGATAATTACACATAAATGTATAAAATCTAAGAAGTACAGTCTTATGAAAATGTCGCCATGTTTTAAATTCTATATATGTATAACTTAAGAATCTATGTGAGGATATTTATGTGGGAAATCATCTCATATACTTAAAGGATAAAAAAATGGAATTTAATGGTACAAAAATAAGTTTTCTTCAGGTAAATGATGAATTAAATATAAATCATGACTACTACTCACTTGTCTTCATTTTACATTAGAATTAAGGCAAGATTTGCTGATCTATCCAATTATTTGATCAGTGTAACATGAGCGCTATTGTGATAAAAAAAACGCCAGAATCTACATTTTTAAAGCCAATTGCTGCGCTGTTAGGATACATAAATAGAAGTTCTTTTCATCTTTTAGAAGAGTGTGAAAATGTCATTAATGAAGAGTTTTACCTAGACAATGCAAACATTTTTATTTTTTTTATACAAAGCGCCGTGTTTATAGGAAACAATTATATTTTTAGGTATTTATTTATTTATATACAAAATAATTTAAAACCAAGTTTAATTTTTAGATATTTAAATGTACAGTCGCTAAAAAATAAAGCATACTAATTGGTTATTTTTGAAATTTTACGTTTTCAATGATATAAGGATCAATAGCATTGAAGAAATTTTCATATAGTTTAGATTTACCATCCATTTGGCAGCACGCTTGCTTCCATGTGTCGTAGGAATACTCTACGAAATGACGGCGTGGTTTCGTTCTTTGAATAGTACTTCAGAGTTAAGTTCTTTGAACAGTTAAGATTCTATCACACCTATTAGGGTTTTGTACGGAGAACAAAGCGAAGAGTTCTCATGACAAAATTTTGGTTAGCAAGTAGTCAATGTTAATTTGATTTTGCATGTTTTGCGATTCAGTCTTCAGTTATTATTATGGGTTAAGTTCTTGTACATCCAAGGTCGTTAGTGGAATAAGTTGAGTCATCGATGTAGATTACCAATGAGATTTTTCTTTTCTTTGCGATTCTTCAGGCAAATTTATTCTTAAATTTTGTTTTATTGAACACCGCATAGAATTATTTGTTATATTAAATTTTAAAACTGTATTATTTATAAGTAGAGCTAAGAGAAAAATGTAACTATTTCGCCCTTATCATCAAATTAAAAACATCAAAAGTGTTATTCAAAATAATTAAAAATATTATTTAGTATTTAAAATAGTTTTAAAAACTCTGTCGCAGTAAGTTTGTCAGAAGGGCGGATTTCCTTGAAAACGTGCCCAAAAAACTCCCATGTTTTTGGCTGTAACTCCGGTTCCTGTGAATCGATTCTCTTGAAAATCAATAGTGGTCTATTCCTACTAAGTTTATCATCCTACCAAGTTTAATCAAAGTCGGTTAAGTTTGTTTTGGTACAGCGGATGAAAAGGTTTTATACATACTTACATATATATAAACATGACCGGACGTAGTAGCGATTTCCAAATTCTCTGGAAATTCACTAAAAATTTAAAACGTAATAGTCAGTTTGTAAACAGTTATGAATGGGTTAACAACAGAACACATCAGAGCATCATTAGAAAGCATATGTAAGAAAACTATTTGTCAACTTTAGATAAGAAAATCAAACCTCTTTTCAATTGCTATTTCATGCTGGCACAACCCCGGCAATATTGCAATGTGTCGATTTTAATCTTGTTTAATAAATAATATTAATCCGAAAACAAACTGCCGCAGTACAATAAATTATGATGAAATAAATTAAAAAGGTATATATATAATATATGTAATAAAATCTAGTCCAAAAATACTAGAAAATAACACAATTTTAATTGGTCCTTATTTTCAGCTTTTTGAACCGCTCAATTAAAATCAAACTACCAGCAACTTAATATGTTAATTTTAACGTTGAATTAAAAAATAAAATTAAATACCTTTATTTTTTACTTTCAATTTTTTTTAGGTTCTTTAACTTAATTTGTTTTAAAAACGTTAATGTTGTTTCTTTTTTTTTTAATTGATTGTATTAACAGAAAACATCTATTGAAAAAAGTCCTGTAGTTTGACACGATTGTTTATTGACTGAAGCACGGCAAATAAAAGAAAAACCTCTTAGGCGATCTACATCGTTAAGATGTTTAAGAATTCCAGTGAAAATACTCACAAGAAACTACTACAGAACGTTAGCTAGGACTTAGTAGAATGTAAAAACTATATTTTTTTTACCTTACTTTTTTACTAATTTTTTGAATTTTTTCACGAAAATATATTTTGAAATTAATAAGATATTCATACTGTATAATTTCGCTATAACCCAATGTAATTTTACAAAGAATACATATTTAGATACTTTGTGTAGACGACGTAATATTTCATTTAGAAATCTTTAACTGTGTGTTGGATGTTATCAGGAAGGAAACTTTACACAAGATCACCGATAGAATTTCATTTCCAAAATATACAAAATTTAAAATTTTTGTTATAGAATGTATCGAAATATTTATTTCTGTTTAAAGGTAAAACTTACACATTAATGAAAATTCTTGTCAAAAAGAATTCTTTTAACAAATTACGATTGATAATGATTTAATTATTTTTGCACTATTATTATTATTATCATCATCAAGCAAACAGCAGTTGAAATTTTATCATAGGAAACCTTCTTATAGATCCGATGATATGTTCAGTTTTTCAAGAGACTGTTAGAGATTTTTCAAGAGACAAATTGATTTTTTAAACATTTTTTCCTTCCTGGCATCATAGCTCTACAGCTATGTTGCAAGAAGGAAAGTACGGTAATCAGTCAAAAAATTGGGTATGGGTCCTACGCCTTTCTTTACTTTTCATGAACCAGGGATATGAAAAAACAAAAAAGAAGTTCGGGGTAATGATCTTCAGTACGTGGATTTGAACGTTTGACTGGATAAACAGAGATTGATAAAATTTGGTATAGATACACGTGTCTAAATGAGGTAACTTGCTGTTAAAAGTTGAGTTTAATATTTCCAAAACAGTGAGGTAGATAGTTTCTTTGGGATCACTTTTCTAAAAATTTTGCAATGTTAATCTGACTGCATTAATCTCAGTACGTGCATACATGCATATCTTACCATTTTCAAAAAAAAAAAAAATTGCCCGCTACATTTTCCCGTTTCCCCAAAATAAAAAAGCTCTCTTTTTATTTATTGCATATTTTTTAACCGAATTTTTTTATGTATTTTTAGGCACAGTAGTAGTGCAAACGATCCCAAAGAAGTATTTTGTGGGGAATATTGGTGGTGGGGGGGTGACGATCAAACTTTAAAAATAACAATTTTTGGAATTTTTTAAAACTTTTTTGGTTTATTTAAATTTTTTAAAATAATATTACAGTAAAATTCGTTCATAATTCACCCTCACCAAAAAATAATTCTTACGTAACTTTTTATTGATTGTACATTCAATAGAATTTTTATTTTATTTTATTTAACGTAATAAACGTAGACAAAAAAAAATTTCTTGGGAGGTGTTTTTGGTGGTGGGAGAGAAGAAAAAAGTAAAAAATATCAGTTTTATAAATTTTTTTTCATTTATCATTATTTTTCTATTATACAAGAATAAATAATCAATGCCAGGAAAATATAGCAACTTTGTTGTCGGGTTTTTCTTTACTTAAAATCACTCTTTCCGAAAATTACAAACCAAGATTTCGTTCAATAAGTCATATTTACCTAACATTTACGTATATATTTAGTTTAATACTGATACTCGAATTAAGTAAAACAATTAACACAATTTCCGAATAGGATGTAATGATGAAGAAGATATTCAGGCTCTGTTAATTTCATTAACAGAAAGGAAAGTGATATAAATAGTTAGAGCAAATGTATATAACAAAATATGAAATTTCAATATTTCCGAATTCAGATTTCTTAAATTTCATATTTTGCATGAGGAAATTTATATTACGCTTTTACTAAATAAATAATACACATTAAAAATTTGTATGAATGATTTACGTACATATAGTTTTATACATTAAATATACTACTAATATTTGCATTAAAAAATAAGTTATATTTGTGAGTAAGGTGACTTTTTATTTTCTAATTACGCGAATAGTCTTATAACAGAAATAACCACCGTAATAAAATATGAAAACCGTGAATATTTTTTTTTTATGTTACGTTAAACTGATTCATAGTATCTTTACTAAAATTTCTATAAAAATGCCATAAAAGTATGAATAAAACTTTACAAGACTGCATCAAATACTTTTTTTAATTGCTTTAATTTCTTTTAAATCGTTGTAACTTTTATAAAAGTTCCTTTCATTACGAATTGATATTTTATGTATAACAATTTTTTTTATTAAATGATCTGTTAATCTTTTTTTTTTCCCCGATATACGAGAATATTTTAATTTTATTTGAAATGTTTAAAGATTTACTACTAATATTCTCTTGTTAAGTTAAATTATTAACACATTCCTAGCTTAGCGATGAAAGATGTAATCAGTTACAAATAGACTTACTACAGGAGTAACAGATGAATGCAGCTACCTATGGCTCGGAAATCAACAGTGTTTGATTAAAATTTACTCTTCAGACTGTTGTTAACGTAAAAAACTTTATTTTGTTATTTTAAAAGTGTTTTGAAATTTCAACCTTTTCACTGTTATTTTAAAAATACTTAAGAAAGAAAATTTCATATTTAAATCTTTAATTAATTTTAATTTTTTATTTATTCAATGAGTAAAGAAAATATTTATAAAATTTAAACTACCGTACTGGTATGATTTTTTTTGTTCTATATTAGAAAATATTTACCTGGTAAAATATAAATAAATTTTTTTTGTTTACGTCAATACTTTAAAATTTTCCACTTTCATGTCTACGTATAAATATAGTATTTATACAGTGTTTCAGGAATTATGTGCCATACTTTATTCCTCTCATCAAAATAATAGAAAACGTTTACATAAATGTACAGGCTAAAAAGGCTCTAAAGGTCAAATATTGATATACTAGAAGAATGATAAACACAGATTATTGAACAAAATTCGTGGTTCTGTGCGCAATCTTATATAAAAACAATTGGAAATAAGTGGATTTCATAATTGTATCTCCAGTAGTTTTTGAGAAAATATTTGTAAAACCGAAAAATTTGGGAGTTGAGAAACACATATTGTTTTAGGTTTGGTTCAATTTGTTAAATTTTCAATAACCAAATAAATTATTAGGAGAAATTTACAAATGATTTGATTATGAGAAAATTTATTAATTAAAGTCAACAAAAACCGAGTAAAAAAACTTTTATATCCATTTTTATTGTAAACCAAAAGTATCAAAAAATACGCCTAAAAAGTAGGCGGCAGAAACTCTTAAAATAGTATGTGTTTGTGTGTGTGTTTAAAAAAATCAACTAGTATAAGTATCAATATTATATGCTAAAAGTACCCGTAATTAAAAATTCCTTGAATAAAACAAATACTTGATGGCTGAAGGACAAATAAAAAAAAAAGGTTAATATAAACTAGTACAAAACCTACAAAAGTAAAATTAAGGAAGAATGTATATAAATTTATATAATTAAACAATAATAAAAAAATACTACCAGTTTAAAATATTTCATTGTTTTATATTATATTGCTTGGCTTTTTTATATTTCACAAAATCCGTTACTCATAAAAGACAATAGAAGGACGGTGGCAGTAAAGGCATTACCCCATAGTGGCAAATAAAATAAATAATAAACTATTGTTAAATATAAAAAATTTTTTTAGAAACATTTTGTGGAATTCCACAATAAAAATCAAGTACTACAAACAAACTGTTTTACTTTTTGAATTTAGCATACCAACAACTTTAAAAATGAAAGCTCTTAGTCTGTTTTTATTTCAGTTTTTCCTTTAAGATAATTTTTTTTTTTTTAATGATAATTGCTTTGATATATTTGAAAATAACAACATTAATTTTAAATTATAAGAGAAATTGTTTCATAATTATAGAAAGATTAATTTTCTTTAAAAATTATGAAAAATAACTTTTATTATAAATAATTACGTAACGTTAGAGGAACACTGAAGATGTTTCATGTAGAAATGAAGACTTACAGACGGGAAGGAATAGCGTAAAGGTACTTAGTGTTCAGTAGCTCGCATGAAAATTTGAAGCATGGAATACAGAGAGAAGAGATCCATCAAGTTAAGGGGAACAAGGTGAATAGTGAATCGGTGAATAGTGTTGAACATTTAACCCCGACAAAACGTTTCTTTGTTCCACTGTCAAGCTATGTATTAAAGTCATGATACATTACTTTTCATCTCGTGAACAGATCTTCTTGACCTATCTCATAATATAAAGTGAACCTCTCGTTGTGACCCAGTTAAAAAGCCTTATTTAAAATTATTAATGTGACAGAAATATCCTCGTAATGTTACTATATTTATTAAACATGCTATCACTGATAATTTTACAAAATAGATTAATACTGTGGCATATTTTTTAATTTTTTTAAAAATTTCTTAGTTTTCAATAGAATAATTAATTGTATTACTGTAATTGTGACTTGATTATTATTGTTTTTTTCTAATTAGCAGTAAATTTACGTATTTTAATCTTAGTTCTTTTGTGAAGTAATCGTAAACATAAAAAAGCATAAGATGGAATTTTTCTCATGTTAAAGGAAAAGGTCATTTGTTTTACAGATACTAGTAAATAGTTTATTTGTTTTGATATGTGGAAAAAATGATAAAAATTCTGATTTATATTTTACTTACAATATATATGTGCCCAAACTTTAAATAAACAGTTAATAAAAAAAATAAAGAAACAGCTCCAAAATTTGATAAAAATTTGAATTTATCCTTATAGAATATAGAATAATATTTGGTGAAGCTTTTTTTCACCAAACGGAGACAGATTTAAGTGATTTTCTTTATTTTATTTTGTAGATAAAGTTTCTCTGGGCTTACTTTTTTCCAGATAACTCAATCTACATTATTTTTGCCGAAATTATTGTTTCATTTTGGATTGTTGCAGGGTAATGGTATATAGATAATGGTACACATTACAATTCAAAAAAATTAGTTGAAAAAGTTAAATAAAAAAATTAATATACATATATATATATATATACCTGCATTTCAGAAATTCTTTGCTCAGGGTCGTTAACACCTTCTTTACACCATTTTTAAACCCTCTTTCTTATTTTTATCTATAGGTAAATTATTTCTCTTTGAATATTTTTTGACTGGCTTGTTTTCATATGTTAAATGGTTTTGTATGCCAGTTTCTACGAATAAAATTAAAAGAAAGAAATTAAATTAAGCTACTTCAAAAAAGTACACAAGTTGAACAAAAATTGCTTCATTACTCCTTTAAATTTTTGTATTCTGATGATTTCATCAAATTATAACTTAGTAAAACTAAGTAAAACCTTTTTTATTTTGTTACTTTCCCATGATGTATACGGATTCTTTTCATTTAGTAAAATTTATTTGCTTTTCGACAAGGTATTCTTCCTTTGGATCAGGTACTTGTATTGATCCATGTCTATCTTATTAAAGACCTTTTCTAATTACTTTTTTGACACAACATTTGATATTCGCCTTCCAGACCATCATGGTCCGGTTGACACTTTCTCTTCAACAGAGTGAACGAATATCTGTTTGTCCAACTTTGAAATCCTTGTTTGTTTGAACGATTTATAGGGTATACAACTCATTTTCTTTACTGAATTAATATGTGGTTTCTAAATTACTGAAATTTTGGAATCGTCTAAAATAAAAGCCTAAAAAATCAAATCAAGTTTTTCTCCATTCTTCTTGAATATATTTTTGTTTTTTTATTATGGGACGGATTTTTATACTCAGTTAATGCTATGAGTATATTGTGGCCTTTAAACTCGAGAGTTTTTCTTACCATTTTCTTTGTGTAATAAACACCCATCGTTTGAATTTAATGTATCAGACAATGAAGAAATAGTATTGTTTGCATAAAACAATGACACCAATAGTGCCGTTGAACTTTTCATGTAAAAATACGTTAATGACATAGATTAATGTCTGCAATATGACACCCGGGCTGAATGTGTTAATATTAAGAATAAATCAATTAAATTATGAATAGGAATCTAGGCAGTTATTATAAGCAAGGTAAAATATTGTTTTCTCTCAAAAATTGATTCCTATCAGAATTTTTGGTAAAGAAATAACATCGATAATTTCAGTGAGAACATATCATCAACTTGTAAGTAATAGGCCTATAAACCTTTTCAATGAAGGCTATTCTCTACACTCCGATTACATTAGCATAAAGACATTCGTAAGTATCGTTGAGAGCAAATGTAATGTAGGTAAGTCCCAGTTCAATTCATCATTATTAATTGCTTCCAAATAATGTAATGGTTCTTCCTTTCACATGCAATCACAATGTCATAAGAGTCGTAATCTTGTCAATAAATTATTGTTTAATACAACTTTAAAGTTATTGAATCGTTATACTTGTACAAAAAGCGATGAAGTGTTATTTACAAACTTCACTTAACTTTGTTCTGTTACTAAAATTTACGTTTTCCCTTTTCCGATGAAGCACCTTTAAAATTTACTACCTCTTACAATTAACTAAAATATTGTCCATGACGATAAAGAAAACATCTGTTCATGAAGCGTTACATTTTACGAATTTGTGGATTGAAAACAATTGATTTATACTGTGTATAAAACTGGTTATTATTTTTTTCATCAGTTTTTAACGTTTTAATTTGTTTGAAAAAAAATCCACCAAAAATTATAAGAATTATTTCATCGTCTTTTATCACCTTTTTCGATTAGTATAACTTTAACGTCCCGTAACTTCATTACAAGATGAATTAAAAATAAAAAAGTAATTATTTGAATATATTTCAGTTTTATTTGTCGTTTAAGTATTTAAAAAAATTATTTTTAATGATCAGTTTCAATGTGATGGCCATTTAAAAAATGTTTTTCTCATTAAAGATAGAAATTTTTTTTCGTTAAATATTTTAACTTAACGCCACACAATTACAATACTTACGTAGATTCATTAATTATATTTAATAATAGATGATGGAAAAGATGATTAGGAAAAAAAAGAGAAGGTTGGGAATTTCAAGTGTGTCTGTTACAAAAAAAATTTTAAATAATAATAATTGCCTGACTTAAGTGTAGAATACAGTACAGTACAGAATTGTCTGTACAACGTCTATGCTGTATAAAATTTTGCTGTTTTAACGAAATTAGAATCGCTGAAATTGGACTTAACCTAAAAGGGTGAAGTCTCATTACCCTTTTATAAGAGTACCGCGGTTATAACCGCGGTATTTCTAAAAATAATTTTATTTTGTAATTCCTATACACTTTATTAATATACATTAAACCTAAAATACTAAATCGGAAAAAAATCTTAAATTGGTTAAAAACCAAAATATTTTTAACGTAAAAATAAGTGTTAAAATCTGTAATTTCTAAGTGAAATAATAAATATCGAAAAGAATCTGTGAAAAATAAGAATAAAAAATAAGATTTAAATAAGATTTTTTTTTAATAAGATTTAAATAAGACTTTTTTTAATAAGATTTAGAAAATAAGATAAGTTCTTAAATTAATTAATTTTTAATTTAACCATGGTTAAATTGCCTTATTGATATTTTCTTTAATAATTTTATTAAAATATTTCTTGGAATTTATTTATTTTTTTTTTCTATCTTTTAGTTACAATTTTCCAATTTATTAACGGGGTTTAGGTAGGTGAAATCTAACAGAATTCACACGTCTCAGCACACGTTTTCTGAAGGCCACATATAGAAGATAAAATATGTTTTAGAAGTTTGTTTCGAATAAAGAATATCATTTGAGACAGCGATTTGAACCCGAAAGACAAAAATACTACCATTCTGCCATGTAAATAGTAATTTTAAATTATGATATATTTTTTACCGACTTTTCAAAGAAAAGTACGACATTATTTTCGGTCGCACTGTAGAATTGGAGGTTGAAATTGAATTTTCTTTACGTTTTGAGGTATGAGGATTACGAAAATACCATTCATGATATTTTATTAATCCAAAGTTTTACTGATCTTCAAAACGTTTTTAGAATCTTCAAAACAACTAGATAAATTTCATTGAAATTTAGATATGTAGTAGTAGTATATTTGAAGTAGTAGGATTTGATGAAGATTAGTTGAGTCGTTCTTGAATTGTACTCAATTGATCATAAATATTTGAAAATTTTGTGGCTCGAAATCTCCAAAACGACTAAGTCAATTTCATTGAAATTTAAATATACTGTAGTAATATAACTGAAGTGTGCATATGAAAATTTGACGAAAATTGTTTTTATTGTTCTTTTATCCTCAATTTAAAGTGGACAACAGACAACATAACCTTAGTTTGAGGTAAAGTTAATTTTTTATTGGTGTATTTTTCATACGCGTTTATGCAGTGAGTCAGAGGGATGAGTGAGTTTAATCTTGATGTTTGTATGTACGGTCTACTTGTTGTTTTTAATTATTTCATCAAATTACGGTAATAATAATTTAATTTTCTTATAAACAGAAAATATATTTTAATATTAAACAAAAAAAAAATTATACCTATTTTACTTTACTCACTTATGTTTTGTATATATATCTTGAGCAAAAATTATACAAAAATTATTATACACAATAGAATAACAAAGCGTTGGTCTTTTTGCGTAAGAATTCTTTTTATGTAAACAAATATAAACAAGTTCTTCTAAACCTAAATTAAAAAAAAAAAACGAATGACTTTTGTACTTTCATTTCCGATAAACTTAACCAAAGTATTAATTCAATTGTTGAATGTAATTTTATATTACTAATTTAACGAAAAAAATAAAAGATTTAAAAAATTAAAGCTTTTCACAACTCAACCAGAAAATTATATACATAATCTTGTCTTCTAATTTAATGTAAATTTGTAAAGTAATTTAATTTAAATATAGGTCAATTTTTATTATTTTCAAATTAAATTTTAAAATGTTAACCATAAAAATATGATAATAATTAAAAGCGAATAATTTCTTTCAAATTATGTAATCAAAAGTTTTTTTTATCTTGTAAATACATTGTGTTAAAAAAAATAAATTTACAGACGTAGAGACAATTAGCTAAAATAGAATTGTATCTTGATTTATGAGATCACAGTTATGAATCTGCTCTTGCCTTTTTTTTTATATTTTTGTTGATATTATAGCAATCCACTTTTTCCAGAATATGGAGGTAAAATTTATGAGTAGATGTAGTAAAGATTTTATGATTATACTGGTATTTAACTAGAAATTCAGTTCTACTAAAATAAATCTCTTTTACTAGTGAAATGGATTTTTAACTATCTTTTAGAACATTTATTGTTATAAAACGATGAAATATATTACTTATTGCTGTATATAAAAAAGTGTTGAAATTACCTTTTTTTTAATCCAATTATTTATTACTTTTCTAGTCATATACTTTCAAAAATATCGACTAATGTCTTACAATGTCTGCAGTTTGTAGATTTATAGTATTGAATTTCTTTGAAGAATTTTTCACAAAGCTGGAAATTTAAACCCCCAACTCTGTATGTATTTAAAGACAAGCATTCAAATGATTGTTTTCTTCATTTATTATTGCTGAATAATGTTAATTACTTTATATTTTATAAACATATACAAATTTATAAATAAACACTACCTAAATAATTCATATTAAAATACACAAATCGTATTTCAATTTTTATGCTTTTTAAATTCAGAACAAGCGTGATAACGAGTTTACTATTATACTATTTATATATAGTATTTATATATAGTATACTATTTATAATTACAAATAAATTTGTGTAAAATTACACAGTAAATAATGAAGACTTATAAATTTTCAGGTTTAGTTATACCAATTTTCATGCAAATGTAACTATATTTTAATGGGTAATCGTAAAAATTCATGCGTTATAGTAAATAATGTTTGTGTTAAATTTTACAATAGCGAAGACTAACGAAAGAATATGTAAAAGATTAAAATACGAATATTTATTAATATTTATAATAGTGCAATTTGATAAAAATTTATTAAAACTTTGGCTCTTCATCACATTCACTTAAAGTACACAAAATCAATGAAATATGACCCAATACGTTTCTAATCCACTCAGAGGCAAGCCGATAAAAAAACCGATAGCAATTGACATTCATCCAAGCATATCGCAGATTATACTTATAATTCTCCTCCCTTCAGAGATTACATCAGGAACTAGGCAATCAAAATATCGTATTTTTTCAACGATTGTCTAGTCAAAAAGCACTTTATTCGTAGTTTATAGACTTTTTGTTCAATCGGATCATCTGCGTGACGCCATGCAAAGAAATTTTCCCAAATGTAATTTTCCACCCACGGAGATATCCTAAAACTAACGGCCCTGTGTATTTTCGTCATCACCATTCCCTGTTGAAGATACAATTTTAACGTTTTATAATGTAAGACCTATTTGTGTTTATCTTGCAAAGTGCACAATAGTTTTTTACACAGTGCTCCTTTTCATCCGAAAGAAATGGAGAAAGCACATTATTGGCAATGGATTTTCTCTCTGGCGCAAGTGGATAATCTCTATGTGTTTCGTGCAAGTGTTGAGGGTATGTTAAACAACTTCCATATATAACCTATTTCCTCGTCGTCTTTTACATTTTGCACATTTCTAAACAAATATTCGAGTTCATTTTCATTACACCGACTGAATCCATCTACTGGCAACGGTTCCATCATACATTTTCCATAAAGAGATTGGATTATGTAATATTTAATAAATTTTTTCGGTTTATTTTCATCATAGTTGTCTATATTGGGATTGTTTGCCAGCCCATAACGGTTGGGAATCATCCATACCCCGCCGCGAATGCCTTTTTCAAAAAACAAATACATATCGGTGTCTGCAACAAGTTCCAATTGTCCTTTTGTCGCCTTGAGTGCTGCAAACCATGATAAATGTAGATCCGATTTATAATGACAGGGATCCAAACTGTTTGTGTGAATCATTTTATTCCGAAAATTTTCAAATACATCAGCCAACAGCATAATGTTCAATTTCATATAGAAATCATGGTATTTACTAAGCGTCTCAATTTTAAAACTATTCCAAACGTTTTGCGCATGTCTATATCATATTCAGAGATGTTTTCTCTCTTTACATCATCATAAAAAGCTTCGATGGGTGGTAATTGTCTATCGTTGAAAACAGATGCCGATGTAATATACGTATAGGGATAAACACCTTTTCGTTGGATCAACATATTAAACATCTCCATTTGTTTTTTTTCTTTTCTTCGCAATTTCTTTGTATATTTTTATAAAATAAACTATATGTTGTTATAAAAAATCTTTTCTTATTCATACCAAATAAATGACAATGATCAAATACACTTTTTACCAATTCATCTAATCTATAAGATAGAAATTGGTACGAATCCATAAATCGGTATGATATTTCTTTCTTGAATGTTATAAATACAAGTTTGTCACTGTTGTTTGCAATACAAGAAATTTCAAATTTATTCTTCAGTTCATTCAGCGCCAATACAGTATGATGTGAATTGTAACCGCGTAAATTATGAAATACAACTGGAATAAATGTTGCGTGTTTACAATTTAAATTGCAATATTCATGGGCCGGTCCAATAAATTTACCACTTGTATGTGAATGGTGTCTTACACGATTCACAATAATCTCATCTCCACATATATCATTTACAAATTTTTCTTGATCTTTTTTACTCATAATACACTCTTTATTAGTTGACAATTCCTTTTTGAAATATTCTTATTTATTACATAAATCAACGAGAAACATTTCAACTACCTTGTTATCATCTGTGTGGCCCTGTATAATTTCGCTTCCACAACACGACGGTTTTCGTCGATAATTACATAGCAATGTCCAGATGGTTTATGGGTGTGTGTTTTTGTAGTATTACTAGTACCCGGTTCGGGGTTTGCAATGTGGTTTGGAATTATAAACGATTCGAAATATGCATATATAACAAACGGTAATGTTGAAGAATAGTCTTTAAACGATACTACATTTCCTCGTCTACGATTCTCTCCTACACCAATCCATTCTATTGGCATTGTAATTCTCTGAAACTTTCCTTGTTTACAATCTTCAATATGTTTTGCAAGCTTTTCTTTAGATTCGCATTCACGTGACTAAGATTTAAAAACAATGCAAACAATAAGGACAATATTCACCTTTTCTAGGACATTTATTATTACCACTCAACATCCTTGATAAACTATTATATTCGTTTGTCATACTTATTTGAGTATAATGGGAGCGAATTAATTTAACATCGGTTAATAATAATAACCAAACGACATTTTTTCGATTATTATTCACACGTTTTATATATACATCATTAGGATTAAACGATTATTTGTCATCTTCAATATCATGACACAAGACATTTACACCAATATTTCGGTTTTGCGCTTCAAATTTATCAATATCTTTAACAGAAACAGGATATTCTATTCCTTTCATGTTTAATCGATTTTCAAATTATTTATAGGATGAAACACAACACTTACTTGTTTAGGATGAAACTACAGGCAATCGATTAAAAAAAATTGTAAAGTTCCCTATCGGTTGCTTCTTGAAAAATATGTTTTGGTTCAAAGGTAAACCTTCCGATGTCGGCAAGTTGATATATTTTATTTAAACGTTTTTCGCTTCCTATACTAGCTGGAAAGAATACGATTATTTTGCATAGTTTATTACAGACAGAGGTACATTAGTTTGAACAGAGGTACCTTTAATTTTCCTGTTTTTATTATAGTTTTATCACATGTAAATTAATGTTCATTACGAACAGCGAACAAGTTAAAAGAGCACTTGCAGGGCTGAATAATTCATGGGGTTTTTGAGAACTTGGCACGCTGATATGTTATAATATAATTAATTCAGTAAAACAAAGCAACTGGAAACCACTTCACTTCTTACTATCCTCTTTGGTAAAACCGATTTGGCATTCTTAATATTCTGGGTAATGGTTCAATTTATTAAAGTTACTTATATCTTGGGATAATTCGCCTACAACCGTTAGACATACACATACGTAATCTGAATTTTTTATTAGAAGTTTTATCGTAAATTTTGTAGGAATTATTATAAAAATAAACAACATGAAACGTAAGAAATTTCGTTCAGAATATAATTGTATGAAGTTTTAAATTGCTTTTGTATAGTGAAAAATATAAGTAAAAGAAATATAAAATTGTTTCTGGTTTCCAGTACATTTACTTTTTTCTAAGTAATTGGATTACGCTAAAATTTCTTATTTTTATTTGTAAGTATAAACATTTTTGTATATGTACTAATCTAATTTTAATAAATAAGTCAGACTGAAGTGTAGTTTATGCTTTATTATACTAACAGAGTAATCTGTTATTCTTAAAAGAGCTTTAGCGCAAGGAAACCGTACATTAATCTTTCGCTTTGTGATAAACATCGTATTTTATACATGCAACTTTACCTAACAGATGCACATGCTAATTTTCCTTATACTTTCATAGAAATCTGCATTCATATTTTTTTTTTTTAATTTTATTTCTATAAAATAAAATATCTACTTACAATTTTTAATAAAAATATTTTTTTTTATGTTTCATTTTATTTTAAAAAGAATTCCGGAATTTCTGTTTTGTTAAGTTTTTACGAGTGTGTTGTTTTAATATTTACAAAACACAAAGAAAATATCTTATAATGATCATTAAATTCTTGACTGGATAAAACTTTGATTATTTTAATTTATGTGAAAGAAATATTTTTAAAAATGTATGGTAGAAATTTCCTTACAGATTACCTTTCTTCAACAAAGAAAGTTTGATAACAAAGATAATAAATTTAGCCTACTTTTAAGAAATTAATAACTACTAAAAAACTATTCCTCATTAGTCTCTATTGTTCTGTAAGAAGTGTTGTTTTTATTTTTAATATTTATGTTCTCCTTTAATCTACATTATTAACTTTAAATGTTGATATTTACTGTTCTTGGCTGAGTAATTATTAAATTCGATGTCACTCTTTTCTCCTATGATTTATATAATAATTGATATTTTTTGTGCGTACCTTTCAAGATGTTGGTAATGCCTTATTACAGACAATCACTTTCAATTTATACACATAAATATACGAGCAGTGAGAGTTTGACGTTGGATAAGAACATCCTTATTTAAAGCGATAACGTATAATATAATTTATTTTAATTTCAGGATGATAACATCGTCAATTAAAATTATACATCGACGGATATGACTGAAGAGCGTAAGAGGCAAAAGGTGGTATGTTACTTCTCTTCCCCTTCCTTATAAGCAGACATCATTAGCAAGTTACTAATTAAGGTGATATCGTTATTTATAGAAAAGGGGCAGTTCTTTTCATGTGCTGGTTGCCGTAAAAGAGTCTAGAACGTCAATTTTTTATTCCTTGCTATTTAACATCTTAAAATCGACGTAAATTTTTTTCTAAATCAATTTAAAGTCTGTATTCTTAATTTTTATGAGTTGTTTGTAAAGATTCACTAATTTACTGAAAACTATTTTTTCTTTCCCGGAAAATATAGGTAGAATAGCTGTAGGGAATAGGAAAGTATGGCCGTCATCTCAAAAATGTGGTATCGAGTTTTCTGCAAATCTTTACCTCTTAGGATGGAATACTTAATCTAGACCAAAAAGCATATGTGTGTGTGTGTTTGTATGTGCGTATATATGTACTACGAGGAACGACAATAAAGTAATGAGACTGATGTGAAAAAAAATGTTGCTTACCGTTTTAGTTTTTGCAAAAATTGAGTAGATACTTTCTTGCCGAGATATTACTGTCTACAAAGTTTAAAGAAAATCGGTCGACTGGGTCAAGAGTTATAATCACAAGTTCATACATAGGTACGTACATACAAATCTATTCAGTACTTTCGAAAAAACATCCGTCAGAAAAATAGATTTTTTTTAGATGTGAGAGTATTGGATTAAGGTTTTTTCACAGATTATTAACAATTCACTTAATTTATTTTTTTAAGTGTCTCCTTAAGGCACAAAACTTAAAAAAGACCAATTTCTAATTTTTTTGTTACCGACGTATATAATTTCCCGTAATAGCTATAGCTGCGACACAGCTATATCGCTATAACCGGGAAAGTAAAATATGTAATTATTGATTAACAGAACAATAAAAATAAATTAAAAAATCTCGTTACATAGTATTTAATATTGTTAAAGATTTAATAATGTACATTGTGGAAAAAGGTTGAATGTCTGATAAATATAACTGAATGCTGTGGTCAACCTAGCAACGTTAGGTATGCCTCCCGGATAACAAAATACCATTCCTAGAAACCATACGAGCCTCTGTAATGGAGTTTTTGGTATTGAAATAAATAATGAAACTTTTAAAAGTTTTTGTTTAATTAAAATTTAAATCTCTTCAATGTGCAGTATTTTTATAAACTTATCTATTCACCTATTATTTTATTAAATCTATTATGTATTATGATCTGTAGAACAGAATTTTTCTAGAAAGTAGATGTTTAATCGTATCTTTCCAAAAATTTTGATTTTTGGTATGTAATTTTCTTTTCTCAAATCATCCATTTTTATTTGGAATCAGTCTGACTATAAAAATTTAAGTCAAATAAAAGATAATTTTTTCATATCTGTATATAAATTTTTAAATGTTAGATGAGTTATGAAAGCGACAGAAGAATTAATCGAACTAAATTGTAAAGTACGGATAAGAGATAATTATGTAAACTGAACCTTATATAATAATAAAGAGAAGGAAGAAGAATTTTATTTCGTGTTCTCACGTGATATTTATGTAAAATTCTTAACACTGTAAGGACTGTGATAGGTTGACACGCTTCTGTAGGGAGGCATGTTATTATAAATGGCAACATATTATGAATTATTATTATTATGAGTTATTAAGCGTTAACACGATAAATGAATATCTATTGTTATTGTGAGGTACCGTAGGTCATTAAGGATTTACTTTTGTGACTTAACGTTTATTATTAGTATTCTTAATTTGAATTAAGATAAAAATTAGATGTGTATTTTTTAAATATGTATATATATATATATATTTTTTTTTAATTTAAAAGTTGGCATAATTTTAACCAGGAGAGGTGAAATTGATAATCGAATAAATTTTAAGAAATTCAATATGGAAATGCGGACTAATGTTTATAATTTAATAGAGGTTAGATTTAAAGATAATGTGTTTTTAATGTATATATTAATAAAAAAAAATTATTCTTTTCTTCGCTGTAATAATGTAACAAATAAATCATGAAAAGTTATTTTATTTTATTTTTATAATTTGGATAAAATTATTTGGTTTATCTTTGTTAAATAATCGCTATTTCAATAACTGGTACATACGTTTTTATGGCTATATTATAACGTTTGAATAACGCGCTGGAACCTGCATCATAATGAGGGTCATTATGAAACAGATTTCACTGCGATACAGGTGTTCAACCAATCAATAGCCTACTTTTTTTTAACTACTCACCAATCAGAATCGGGTATTATTTAATGTATCAGCAGTTTTACTTTGATTTTAATCCAATTTAGTAATTAGCAAGCAGAATTTCTATATTACACTGCTTATCCTTTTGTTAATTATGTCGGATAAGAAGTCTCTAACACGATCAATATTAAAAAAAGCAGAACTAATGACTAATAACCTACCGCTACAGAAATGTGTTATTTAAGTATTTTTTGAAAGATTAAAAAGTATTCCGTAATGTATTCTACCACTGATCTAAATCAATCATCCCAATATTTTCTCAGCCGTAAAAAAAAAAAAAATAATAATTTGCATCTCTCTATAATGGCCATTAATGCACTTTTGCAAAGTTTACGACACTCGCCAAGGCTTGTGCCGTAACTTCACACACGTACATTAGTGGCTATCATTAGGTTCGTTGCTTAATGTACTATATTGTTTGTGTTATTTCTTTTTTTACTTAGCAAATGAAGTTTAGATTTTGCAAATATCAGGTTTTTTAAAATAGAGTCAAAGCTCTTTAATTCTAATCTCAAGGGACCATTTTTTTCGATTTAGGGAGTTTTCTATTTAGAGAGTTAAAATAATGAAACTCGAAAGTTTTACAGAAAAATTTCATAATTTAATGAAAATTTATATTTATCTATAATAATGTACTTTTTTTCTTTTGTCTTCAGTCATTTGACTAGTTTGATGCAGCTCTCCAAGATTCCCTATCTAGTGCTAGTCGTTTCATTTCAGTATACCCTCTACATCCTACATCCCTAACAATTTGTTTTACATATTCCAAACGTGGCCTGCCTACACAATTTTTTCCTTCTACTTGTCCTTCCAATATTAAAGCGACTATTCCAGGATGCCTTAGTATGTGGCCTATAAGTCTGTCTCTTCTTTTAACTATATTTTTCCAAATGCTTCTTTCTTCATCTATTTGCCGCAATACCTCTTCATTTGTCACTTTATCCACCCATCTGATTTTTAACATTCTCCTATAGCACCACATTTCAAAAGCTTCTAATCTTTTCTTCTCAGATACTCCGATTGTCCAAGTTTCACTTCCATATAAAGCGACACTCCAAACATACACTTTCAAAAATCTTTTCCTGACATTTAAATTAATTTTTGATGTAAACAACTTATATTTCTTACTGAAGGCTCGTTTAGCTTGTGCTATTCGGCATTTTATATCGCTCCTGCTTTGTCCATCTTTAGTAATTCTACTTCCCAAATAACAAAATTCTTCTACCTCCATAATCTTTTCTCCTCCTATTTTCACATTCAGTGGTCCATCTTTGTTATTTCTACTACATTTCATTACTTTTGTTTTGTTCTTGTTTATTTTCATGCGACAGTTCTTGCGTAGGACTTCATCTATGCCGTTCATTGTTTCTTCTAAATCCTTTTTACTCTCGACTAGAATTACTATATCATCAGCAAATCGTAGCATCTTTATCTTTTCGCCTTGTACTGTTACTCCGAATCTAAATTGTTCTTTAACATCATTAACTGCTAGTTCCATGTAAAGATTAAAAAGTAACGTAGATAGGGAACATCCTTGTCGGACTCCCTTTCTTATTACGGCTTCTTTCTTATGTTCTTCAATTATTACTGTTGTTGTTTGGTTCCTGTACATGTTAGCAATTGTTCTTCTATCTCTGTATTTGAACCCTAATTTTTTAAAAATGCTGAACATTTTATTCCAGTCTACGTTATCGAATGCCTTTTCTAGGTCTATAAACGCCAAGTATGTTGGTTTGTTTTTCTTTAATCTTCCTTTTACTATTAATCTGAGGCCTAAAATTGCTTCCCTTGTCCCTATACTTTTCCTGAAACCAAATTGGTCTTCTCCTAACACTTCTTCCACTCTCCTCTCAATTCTTTTGTATAGAATTCTAGTTAAGATTTTTGATGCATGACTAGTTATATAATAATGTACTACAGTAGTAAATCAAGCTAGAAAAGACAAAAATGTATATAGTATTATGTAAAAATAAAAAAATTAAAATCGCTTCTTCAAACATCTATCCTTTTTCTTTGATGATTCATTCCCCTAAACTGTTATCTTTACATTATTTGAACTATTTTATCACGCATTCATCAATATCGGTGAATTCTACCTCTCTTCTTCTTTTGTGGTCCAAATTCGAAGAATATTCTTGTAAAAGAACCGAAGTTTCAGTTTTTACAATTGTCGATAAAGTGCTTAAAGGAATTTCAAATTCGTTAGCAATGTCTTCTTTTTTTTACTTTACACTTTTTACCTCTTTTATTATCTATTTTATCACCGATAGATGATACTTTATATTTCCGCTGTACGGTCATTATAAAACGTGGCTATTAGAAATGTACAGTAGGTCTACGTATCAAAGTTTAAACAAAAATGAACTAACTAGAAGACACAAAAATGTACGTAATCGAATCGTAAATTTTAAAATGAAATAAAACTTGAATTCTGCGAGAATTCTAGTTGTTAACTACGTTAAATCAAAACGCATGCTGTAGTAAAATCTGACTCATTATGTTACGCACAGCCTGCTGTAAGGAATAAGACCGGATATTACTCATCACACGGTGGCACCGTGAACGTATTTTTGTTATCGACTAATCCGGCGACCGTCGACGGAAATAAACAAGTGGGAAGTTGACTAACATTAGGAGGCATACAGTACCGGATAAAATTTACGGCCCACACTTACGATCGCTATACACTATTAAACTAAATTTACACTACTCACTATCTATGCTTCTTCGGAAATCGTGAACAGTATGTAAATTCTTTATTGAAAACGTTTAATACGTTTTCATAAAAAATAATATGTTTTTCAACACCACAACATTTTCGAATAAAGGAGGTGATTTAATTCGATTTTTAAAGAGGAATTTTCAAGGGAATGAATTAAATATTCGACTTAGGAAGTTATTCGAATTAAGGAGCTTCGATTTAAAGAGGTTTGACTGTAGTAAGAATAACGTGGTGGGCGATGGTTTACAAAATGTTTCATTTTCTCCGGAATCTTATGTGCAATACATTAGGACATATTTTTAATTATAATTTACTTTATTTAATAGTAAGTACAGTTTACTTACTGTTTTCAAACTCTGAAAACATTTATTCTTTTCGATCTTTACTCTTTTTTACGTTTTTTCACTTTCCATGTGACAAAATTGTAACTCAATTTGTATACAGTTTATGTAAATTCTTTTTATTGTAATTTGGAAAATAAGGAATAACAAATTCTTATCTATCTATTGTTATTCAATAACCATTAATTAAAAAAAATAATTAATTGTATTTTTATCATTGTTAACTTTTTATATTGTCTTATGCTGTTTGTTACCTAAAATGATGATAATTTCTTTATTCTTATCAAAAAATTAAAAAAAGAAATTCAATGTATGAAAATTCAGTGTAGATATACGATTATTATTTTCTTTCTTCTTTTATATGTAAATGAAAAGGTTTTATTCTTTTTTATCATTGGTGATATTTAAACAGTGTTGTTATACAGTAAGTTATTATTGATTATTGAAAGAAGTTGTAATTTGTCAGGTTAGAGTATTACTCTGTCTAAAGTGAATGTAATGTATAATTAATAAAGGTTTTAATAATGATTAAAGTGCCAAAACAGCTTAATATCGCAATAAATTTAAAATCGGTAACCTTATCTAGTTAACACAGTTAACTAAATGACTATCAGTTTTGATAGGCATTTCTATCTACAATTTGATTAAGTATTTAAACATTAAAATATATTACATAATTTTGATTATAAATATATAATTATTTAAACATTATATTAGAATAGAAAAAAAGCTTCGTTACTGAGATTTTATGATGGAGAAATTATTTACTTGAATAATAAATTTCTAGAAACAGGATGGAGTGTGATGCTAAAGGAAGTCATCATGATCTGTACATAAAAACGTGGAAGTAAAATTTTTATTACATTCTGTACAACAGTACAGGAATTAACAACAGGTTATGTATATTATTTCGTTTTAATTTTATTATTTCTTATAAACGTAAGTTAAATAGAATTTAAATTAGATAACCACTTATTTTATGACTTTTTTTATTTAAGAGCGTATATATACTGCTTAAACAAAAACCATGTGTTAAAACGTTTTATTGTTTTCTGTTTTCATTTATATTATAAATTTCTTGTTATCGTACAATAATCTTCGGAGAAGCGGATTTATAACGAACAAAATTTTTCATTATTTTAATTTAGCTTAATTTATAACATTTCCTCTGTATTATAATTTTTAAAAAATTCTTTCTTAAAATAGTTAAAAATAAGTTAATTATTATGTGTACTTCAGTCGGTTTAAAACAGAAATGAGAGTATATTATATTAATAATATAAGGTACGGAAGATTTGCTATTTTGTTGATAAAGAAAAGGATATGATCCAGCGTTTTTCTGAAAGTATCAAGGGAATACACTGAAAATAAACCTTTATCAAAGCAGCATTTTATACACCTTAATAAGAGCAGGATTTTGTCATAGTAATAAATAGAATAAAAGAGAAATAGTACATTGTAATAAAACAAATTAAAATCTACATAAAATAATAATGTTAAATTATTTAAATATAATAAAAAATAAACTCGATACAAATAAAACAAAAATTTTGAAGCTATTAATTGCTAAGTATTTACGTTCATGTTGAAAAAATATGCAGAAAGTACAGGTTTATCTAATTAGCATTCTAAATAATACTTTTAGAATACTTATTATTCTAAACAAGAATTAGTATTATTTAAAGCCTCATTAACAGAGTAATATTGTTTCCATAAAAGAAAATATTTTAATTTACATAATCTAAGTTGATCGAAAGTTAATTTTGATCACCAGGTAATTAATTTATTAAAATCAGAAACTCATATGTTTTAAGATCTTTTCTCGTAGGCCGAAGATTTATACTATGTAACGCAAAAAAATGGTGAAAATGGTGTTATTGAAAATAAATTACAATTCCATCGATTGAACATTTTCCAGTCCGTAGATTTAATAAAAAAGTAATCTAATATCTCCTTTATAAAATACATTTTATTTTAATTTTAGCAAAACTTTTTAAACATATAGATGTTACTTCTGTTAATAATAATCAATTTGTTAATTTTTATATCATTTACTCTATATATTAGTTAATTAAAAAACATATGCCCACTTAATTAAGTGGGCAGAATTATCTTCAAATACTCTGTTTGGATTTAATTTCTATCAATATTTATATATCGCATGTAAAATTAATATTAAATGTAAAATTTTGTTGTCCATTACAAAGCCTCGTTTTTTTTATATACTTATTTAATCTTTATTTACAATAAAGAACGTAAGTTAGTTCTAAGTTTAATAAATTTAATAATGAATGGTAGCCGAGAGATTACCTAGGAGATGATGGATTTAAAATACATAACCTGTTCGAATTTGCAATGAAAATAAGTGCTTTTCAGAGATTTAGTTGTTAATTTAATTTTTTATTTGATTGGGAATTTTCTTAAAAATTTTTTTTTTACGTTGAAAGGGTTTCTTTCTTTTCCTGTTTAGCCTCCAGTAACTACCGTTTAGATAATACTTTAGAGGATGAATGAGGATGATATATATGAGTGTGAATGAAGTGTAGTCTTGTACATTCTTAGTTCGACCATACCTGAGATGTGTGGTTAATTGAAACCCAACCACCAAAGAACACCGGTATCCACGATCTAGTATTCAAGTCCGTGTAAAAATAGCTGGCTTTACTAGGACGAACGCTGGAACTCTCGACTTCCAAATCAGCTGATTTGGGAAAACGCGTTTACCACTAGACCAACCCGGCGGGTTACGTTGAAAGGCTAGTTTTATTTAATTATTATAATAATTATTTTTAAATTAAAACTACGAGAAAAACAAAATTAACCACAATAATATCTCCAGATAATGTTTTTGATTAATCTTTTAGATTTTTAATACAGTATTTCATAAAAAAAAACCGTTAGGCAAAAAATATTTAAGTGGTAAAAATGTTAATAAATAGAGTCCAGCAAAATTAAAAAAAAAAATTAATTAAAAATAAATTGAACAAACTTAAAAAAAATTAACTTTAATTACACTGGTCATCATAAAATTTGGAACTAAAAAGGGAGTAGGTGTTACATAGTATTTCATATGCTGAATCTGAATATGTACTGGAACGGAACGGAACGCAAGAATGGCGGGAATTTCAATATTTCTCCCTACAGATCGAAGAGCCTGGACAATGTTCCTTGCTGCTGTATCTTTCTATATACATCTATATGTATCTTTCTATAGGATGTATTTCATCGGTTATTTAGTGGCGATTATAAATTTTAAGTTTTATTTATGGACGGATTTGGTAATTTGCGTTCCTATCCGTATGGACCATCGTGAAATTTATTTACTGGTTCTGACCGTGAGAGACTAAACTTTTGAGCCTAGTAATCCCGGCGTGATTCCCCTTCAGTCCATCCGCTGAAGTACTTTCGGTACCAGCATCTATGGGCTAGCAGGAGTGCGCCTACCTAGTTATTTGGAGGAAGAAATGCGCCCCGTTCTCCGGAGGGAGTCGCATATGCTAACTAAATGAAATTATGGTCTCTTCGTCGGACGGAGTGGGGTGTTGTCTAGCTTTTTATAGTTTTAACAAAATCTAATTGCGAAAACGGTCACTTTTGCGGCCGGAATTTTCGCGCGGTTTCCATTTATAGGTTACGCGATATAGAGGCTCCTAAGCCTGGTTTGTCTTTTTTGACTCTCGTACCGCCTTTTCACGGTGGTTCGTTTAATACGGCATGAGGCCGTTTTTTTATACCCTGTGGAGTACGGCCCTCTCGGCAGGTGTCCCGGAGATGGCCGTCTTCAGACACGGCCGCTCTCCCGAACAGTCTACGTGCCTGTGCCACCCCCACTTCGGATACGGTGTGTAGTCCCGCATCGTAGTGAAGAGTGTCGTTGAATATGTATTCTGAAACAATTTTTCACTTAACTTTCTTAAGTTACAACTCCTTAAATGTATTTATTCCATCATTCGTGGAACAAACTATACAAATAAGTATATTGTGAAGCATGGTGTAGACCTATATTTGACACGTAACAGTCGAATGATGTAATATCATTTCAACCCAGACATGTATGTGAGTCAAGTTATGAGTAATTCAACGTGATGAATATTTCTTCACTATGAGTTCAGCACTTGGTATGACTTGCTGTGTTCTTTAGTTGTGTAATAGGAAAAAAGAGCATTTGCCTTTTGGCGTACCTATAATTTGGTGAAAGCCTCTTTCTTTTTTATGTTTTACTCCGGTAATTACCTTTCAGATAATACTTCAGAGGATGATATGTATGAGTGTAAATGAAGTGTAGTCTTGTACAGTTCAACCATTCCTGATATGTGTTGTTAATTGAAACCCACTACCAAAAAACACTGGTATCCACGATCTAATATTCAAATCCGTGTAAAAATAACTGACTTTACTAGGACTTGAACGCTGGAACTCTTGACTTCCAAATCAACTGATTTGGGAAGACGCGTTCACCACTAGACCAACCCGGTGGATAATTTGCTGAGAGCCTACTAACCATTATAGTAACTGCTACTTTTGCTTAACAAATGTTACTGGTTTCAATTCAAAGAATAAAAGCAGTATTAAATACCCAAATGTTCGTTCAGCTATGAGACCAGTACTTCATGGTGTTGATTTTTATCGATTCCGATTGCTCCAACGTCTTGGAAAGAAAATTCTGACTCCCCTGAAGGCTCAACAGAGGAATTCTCAACTTCAATAGAAATTAGAAACATTTCAGAAGAATCAAATACTGAACACAAACAGAACTGAGCAACCTAATTCGTGACTTGTATTTGTCGAAACAACATGCCTGCCGAACTCCTAGGTTGATGTCTATAGAATTTACTAAAAAATGATACTGAAATTTCGTATATAGAAATCGAAACGGAAATTTACTGAAATTCTTTCGAAGAGATGGTTTAATTTGTTAATGCCATGATGGTAGGGGACTAATGTCTGAACTGGACATTAAATATATTATTCATAAATGGCGTTTAATTATAGATTTATAAAAAAGAAGCTTAAAGACAGTGTTGTTGCATAACTCGAATAAGTTTTCTTCTATACCGGTAGCAAACGCTGTAGAAATGGAAGAAACGTATGAAAGTACGTCAGAAATTTTAAAAGCTGTTAAGTCAGATGAACACTCATGGTGAATCATTGCAGACATGAAAGTAATAGGGCTTCTTCTCGGTCTCCAGTGTGGCTTTACAAAATATATGTGTTTCTAGTGTTTGTGGGATAGTCGGGCTACAGATAGACACTACGCAATTAAAAACTGCCCAAAAATAAATCAGTTCCCAGGAAAGCAAAATGTCAATATTTCCCTTGTCGAAGCAGATTGTATTATTTTACCACTTCTAAACCTCTACATTAAGAGAAGTAAAATTAAAAGAGGAAATATTCATTGGGTACAAATAAGAGAATTAATTCGTGAAAATAAATTTGGCAGTAAACTGACTCCTAAATAACTGGCAAAATGGAAATCATTCAAAGATGTCATTACTGGTTTTCTTGAAAATAAAAAAAGCAGAAAACCATGATCAGCTTATAATGAACTCTTAGTGAACTACAAAAATTTAGACTGCGGAATGTCATTGAAAATTCTTCTTTTACATATTCATTTGGATTTTTTCCCTTTAAACTTGGGTGACTTCAGCGACGAACAAGGAGAAATGTTCCGCCAACCTATATTGCAGATGAAACAACGTTATCAAGGCAGATGGGATGAATCTATGATGAGTGAAGGATGATAAAAGAGAAAACTTCACTGAACACAAAAGGAAAATAAATAAAAATAAATTACGATAAACGTAAATGTCTTCAAAATAAAAGTAGGAATTTTATTTATAATTATTATTTTTGTATTTATTATATAAGAAGTTTCTCAGTATTTTAAATGGTCATAACTAAAAATCTGAAGGTGATGATTTTATTTTAAGATTCAGCTTAAAAAATACATTCTAATTCACCTACCTTTATCTCAGTTCCATTTATTTTTTTTTTTGACCTGTGTTATTTACGAAAGACAAATGAACAGAGAAAAATATAACATTTGAATATGACAACATAAATCATATTAATATATGTATTATTTATACTTCTAATCAAAGGTTAAAGTCATAAACGCTCAATTTTATATTTTGTTTTATTGGGTTATGTTGAATTTTGTATGATTTTACATATTTCTAATGTTAATTTTATTATTTTAAAACTGATTAAGGCTAACTTCGACAAAATATTATAATTGTAAAATCCATACATTACAAAATTTTGTTTCCGTTTGTAGAGAACAGAGATATTTTAGATAAAATCCATGGCAAAATTTTAGTTATAAAACGATTGAAATCCCAAAAACACAAAAAACAATTATAAAAAATTGCAATCAGGGATCCAAAAAAATCATCAAAAACCGTGAAATTTGGAATTAATAATTTTTGCTAAATTAACGTAATTTATGTTACTTTTACCTTGTTTTCTAACTTATAGGAATGTAAGAAAAACAGTCTGGTTGGGAGGTAAATTAACATAAAATCATAATGGCGTTGAATGTGATTTTTTTTGTTAATAGAATTTTTTAATATTATCCTTTAATTTTGTGTACACAAACATCATCGTTATATTGTTGTTTATATATATATATATAAAATTATATTCTATACATGGTTTCTCGTGAAAAAGTATTTGAGTACACACATTTATATTCTCAAGCAAGTTGATGGAATGGTAATGTACTAGAAAATGTACTGATGTAGGTAGTGTTTAATAGAAGAGAATAAGAAAAGGCAGAAAGGGAAATACAAGAATAAAAATAGAGGAAAAAGAGGAAGCGTTGTTTTTAGTAAGAAGCAAGGAGACGTTTTGAACCAACTGGGCTGTATTCTCGTTAAAGTACGTCATTTAGTTAAGATATTGGGCCACTGGGGCTTGTATTTTGACATTTTCCTTTTTACATTACGTTACTATCCTTTCTAACTTCTTGTTTTATAAGTAATTTTATATTTTTCCAGTAAGGATAATTTTCTTGTCGCGTAACAGTTTATTTTGGAATGTTTATGGTTTTTGTTACGTATACATTTTAAAATAATTCCTGTTTTCTTTAATGCTGGAACAGTACGTAAATTATTAAACAATATTTGAACGTACATATGTGTTTTGTTGTATGTTTGTGGGCATAATTTAAAAAAAAGTTTTATTTCTCTTTTTGTTGTATAAATTCACTGATAAAATCTAAATACTTAAAACACAGTTTAGATCATTTACATTTTATTTACTCTCTATCGATCTCTTGTAATTTTCTAACAATTTCATACTGTGCATCAGACAGTCATAGTATTGCTGATTTTAACAGAAACCCATTTATGCATTTAATCTGATTAATGCATGCATTTATCCCATTTAAATGCATGCATTTATCCTCATTAAATGCAATCCCTATAACTACATGCATTTATATATGGTTTACATGTTGCATTTTTACTATTTTGTTCCCTTTCTCATCAGTGCATTTTAAACTATTCATGACCATCGAGTGGTGAAAAATTTCAAAATTATACTAGTACTTGTTTCAAAATATCAATGTACTGGCATCCCCGTCGCGCCTTCGTCCGCGCTATATGGTAACTTGCGTTTTCGATCGCGGTCAATTTTTGTTTTATTTCATGTTTATTTTTCATGTACCCGAAGCCAGGTTCAGCTAGTTGCGTCGCACTTACAGTATCAGTAATTTCAGTAGTTGCGTCGCACTTAAAGTATTTGCAAACCCCAATCTAGTGAATATCTCATTAGTATAGTCGGAAATGAGGAAAATTTACAATCATTGTTCAAAAGTTTTACCTTTCTTCACCTATTTTAAGGATGAATTTCGATGTATCTAGAAATTTGTTTTTAAATATTTACATGAAAAAACACCAAAACTCAAATTGATGTCTTCATTTATTACCAAGAAATTAAAAAAAAAAAAAAAAAAATTAATTTCCTTGTTACTCCATTTTAACACTTTAAACTCAGAATTTAAAAAAAAAATTTTTCTTAATGTTTATTTACACCCTAAGAAGAAAATCTACACAAATTTTCATCAATTTATCTTTAGTATTTTGGCTGGGTGTTGATGAATCAGTCAGTCAGGACAAGTTTCTTTATACGTACAGTTATAGATAGATTAATATTGGCATAATTTTTACTTTCTTGTAGGAAATAAAGGAAGTATTGTAATCGCGAAATATTTCGGTTTTCAGATTTCAACAAAAATATTTATTTTGACCATTCCTGAATATGTTGTGACTAGTTTCGGCGTGACTTCTTTGCGTACGTATGTAAACTCAAAAACGATTAGTCGTACAATGTTGAAATTTTGGATTTAGGACTGCTGTAACACATAGTTGTGCACCTCCCCTTTGATTGCAATCAACTGGACCAAAAGTGTCCAAAAAAGCCCAAAATCCAAAAGATTTGGATTTTTTACTTTCTCTTAACTGCAGTAATTAGCCCTCATTGAGAGCTTTTCAACAAATTATCATAAGTCCTACTTATTTTCATTGGTTCCTGAGTTATAGCCTAAAAGAATTTTAATTAATGAAATATTTGGAACTAACAGGGTAACAGCACATCGGTTCGAATCAGACTTCATCTCCTTTTTTTTTAATTTAAATATATTGGTTTATTAATAATTATTAAACTCTAATTTAAAAAAAAAATACGATAAATAATAATTCAATGATAACAATAAAAAAAATATGAAAAAAATACCTGAAGTTATTAATGAAATAAAATTTTATGTACTTTTAATTAAAAAAAAAATGTGTATATGTAATTTAACAGACGTACAAGTAAGTCAAGTGGTGTCCTCATCAGATTTTTGTAAAAGAAAATCCTTCGTTAATTGTACATAAGGATCATAGTGTGCTGAATGAATTTTATTATTCTTTATTTTAGAAATACACAGTTGTGGATTTAAGAAATATTCAGATATTAAAAAATTAAAATATTTTTTATATTTTTTTTTTTTTACCTCCTCTATGAATCATGAGACCTTGCCGTTGGTGAGGGGGCTTGAGTGTTCAGGGATACAGAGTAGCTGGACCGAAGGTGCAACCATATCGGAGAGGTATCTGTTGAGAGCCAGACTAAGGAATGATTCCTGAAAGAGGGCAGCAGCTCTTTCAGTAGTTGTTAGGGGCGTGAGTCACAATGACTTAAACGGCCGTATCAACATCACTCAGTTCTCTGAGTACTGCGCAGCTGAAAGCAACGGAAAACTACAGCTGCTTTTTTTCCAAGAAAATGTAGCTCTCTGCATTTTCACATAGCAATAATGGAGGCGCCTTCCTTGGTAAAATATTCCGGAGGTAAAATAGTCCCCCGTTCGGATCTCCGGGTGGGGACTACTAAGGAAGGGGTCACCAGAAAATTAAAAAATAACATTCTACGAGTCGGAGCGTGGAATGTTAGAAGCTTAAAAAAGGTTGGTAGGCTAGAAAATTTAAAAAGGGAAATGGATAGGGTGAATGTGGATATAGTAGGAATTAGTGAGGTTCGGTGGGAAGAGGAAGGCGACTTTTGGTCGGGTGATTTTAGAGTAATTAATTCAGCGTCAAATAATGGGCAGGCAGGAGTAGGTTTCGTGATGAACAAGAAGATAGGGAGGAGAGTGGAGTATTTCAAAACGCATAGCGATAGAATCATTGTAATAAAGATAAAATCAAAACCTAAACCGACAACGATTGTTAACGTCTATATGCCTACAAGCGCCCATGATGATGATGAGGTAGAGTGTGTATACGAAGAGATTGATGAAGCAATTAAACACGTAAAAGGAGATGAAAATTTAATAATAGTTGGAGATTGGAATGCAAGCATTGGAAAAGGCAAGGAAGGAAATATAGTGGGTGAATACGGGCTGGGCAAAAGGAATGAAAGAGGGGACCGACTTATAGAGTTTTGCACGAAGTATAATTTAGTAATTGCCAACACCCAATTTAAAAATCATAATAGAAGAATATACACTTGGAAAAAGCCAGGCGATACTGCAAGGTATCAGATAGATTATATCATGGTTAAGCAAAGATTTAGAAATCAACTCGTTGACTGCAAAACTTACCCTGGAGCAGACATTGATAGCGACCATAATTTGGTGATAATGAAATGTAGATTGGGGTTTAAAAACCTGAAGAAAAGTTGTCAGATGAATCGGTGGAATTTAGAGAAGCTTGAGGAAGAGGGGGTAAAGAAGATTTTTGAGGAGGACATCGCAAGAGGTCTGAGAAAAAAAGATAAGGTAGAAAATGTAGAAGAAGAATGGGAGAATGTTAAAAAGGAAATTCTTAAATCAGCAGAAGCAAACTTAGGCGGAATAAAGAGAACTGGTAGAAAACCTTGGGTTTCAGACGATATATTGCAGCTGATGGATGAACGTAGAAAATATAAGAATGCTAATGATGAAGAAAGTAAAAGGAACTATCGGCAATTAAGAAATGCTATAAATAGGAAGTGCAAACTGGCGAAAGAAAAGTGGATTAAAGAAAAGTGTTCAGAAGTGGAAAGAGAAATGAACATTGGTAAAATAGACGGAGCATACAGGAAAGTTAAGGAAAATTTTGGGGTACATAAATTAAAATCTAATAATGTGTTAAACAAAGATGGTACACCAATATATAATACGAAGGGTAAAGTCGATAGATGGGTGGAATATATTGAAGAGTTATACGGAGGAAATGAATTAGAAAATGGTGTTATAGAGGAAGAAGAAGAAGTTGAGGAGGATGAAATGGGAGAAACAATACTGAGATCTGAATTTAAGAGAGCATTAAAAGATTTAAATGGCAGAAAGACTCCTGGAATAGACGGAATACCTGTAGAATTACTGCGCAGTGCAGGTGAGGAAGCGATTGATAGATTATACAAACTGGTGTGTAATATTTATGAAAAAGGGGAATTTCCATCAGACTTCAAAAAAAGTGTTATAGTTATGATACCAAAGAAAGCAGGGGCAGATAAATGTGAAGAATATAGAACAATTAGTTTAACTAGTCATGCATCAAAAATCTTAACTAGAATTTTATACAGAAGAATTGAGAGGAGAGTGGAAGAAGTGTTAGGAGAAGACCAATTTGGTTTCAGAAAAAGTATAGGGACAAGGGAAGCAATTTTAGGCCTCAGATTAATAGTAGAAGGAAGATTAAAGAAAAACAAACCAACATACTTGGCGTTTATAGACCTAGAAAAGGCTTTCGATAACGTAGATTGGAATATAATGTTCAGCGTTTTAAAAAAATTAGGGTTCAAATACAGAGATAGAAGAACAATTGCTAACATGTACAGGAACCAAACAGCAACAATAACAATTGAAGAACATAAGAAAGAAGCCCTAATAAGAAAGGGAGTCCGACAAGGATGTTCCCTATCTCCGTTACTTTTTAATCTTTACATGGAACTAGCAGTTAATGATGTGAAAGAACAATTTAGATTCGGAGTAACAGTACAAGGTGAAAAGATAAAGATGCTACGATTTGCTGATGATATAGTAATTCTAGCCGAGAGTAAAAAGGATTTAGAAGAAATAATGAACGGCATAGATGAAGTCCTACGCAAGAACTATCGCATGAAAATAAACAAGAACAAAACAAAAGTAATGAAATGTAGTAGAAATAACAAAGATGGACCACTGAATGTGAAAATAGGAGGAGAAAAGATTATGGAGGTAGAAGAATTTTGTTATTTGGGAAGTAAAATTACTAAAGATGGACGAAGCAGGAGCGATATAAAATGCCGAATAGCACAAGCTAAACGAGCCTTCAGTAAGAAATATAATTTGTTTACATCAAAAATTAATTTAAATGTCAGGAAAAGATTTTTGAAAGTGTATGTTTGGAGTGTCGCTTTATATGGAAGTGAAACTTGGACAATCGGAATATCTGAGAAGAAAAGAATAGAAGCTTTTGAAATGTGGTGCTATAGGAGAATGTTAAAAATCAGATGGGTGGATAAAGTGACAAATGAAGAGGTATTGCGGCAAATAGATGAAGAAAGAAGCATTTGGAAAAATATAGTTAAAAGAAGAGACAGACTTATAGGCCACATACTAAGGCATCCTGGAATAGTCGCTTTAATATTGGAAGGACAGGTAGAAGGGAAAAATTGTGTAGGCAGGCCACGTTTGGAGTATGTAAAACAAATTGTTGGGGATGTAGGATGTAGAGGGTATACTGAAATGAAACGACTAGCACTAGATAGGGAATCTTGGAGAGCTGCATCAAACCAGTCAAATGACTGAAGACAAAAAAAAAAAAAAAATTTTTTTTTTAAAAAGTTTAAATTCAATTTCATCATTAACAAGTTTAATAAGGATTAACTTTTGTCCGGTGTATTAAAAAAAATACTAATTTCTTGTGTTGAATGACGATTAGTTAAACATTTTAACAAAATCTCCATGCAAAAAAAGTGTCAACATATGCAAGATTTTTGTAGTACATTTCATGATTTACAAAAATGAGTACTTTTTAATTTTTAAATCATATTTTATCACGCTAATCAACGAAATTTATTGGTTAGATCAGAATGTATCAACAGTTAATTACGGTTATGTAATTAAGAGTTAATTACATTAACAGTTACGGTATTACAGAGTTTAATTTCGTTTTCCTGGCTTGCAGCCTTTTCTTTCATTTTCCCATCTTTTTTTAAATTTTAGTCGGGGATTAGGTGTGCACTTCCAGCAATTTTTTGTTGGTGTCTTTAGTATCGTAATTCTTTGTAGGCATTCTGAATAAACTTTGTTTCTTCATCTCTATCAAACTTTTTATTGGAATTTCGAATCACTTATTGTGTACTTCTCTATATTTTTTCTTTATATAATTAAGTTGCTTTTTTGCGAAACAGATAGAAACAACAATGTGGGTTTGGGGCTCTTTGGTAACAATTCCTTCATATTTTATTTCTTTCCTTACAAAATTTTCATTAAGCAAGTTACACATAGCTACTCTTTACTACCTACAGTAATAATTTATAATGTGAAAATATTATTAATCTATTAGCTAATAATACTAACCTCCATTTATTTGTCTACTAAAAAATGAGTTTAAAAATTCTATACAGGTGGTTTATGATTAAATTCGAAATTTTAATTAAATTTTTAGATATTAATTTTACCTGTCTTAAAAATTTACCCCTTAATAAAAGCGGAATTGATTAAGTAACATTTTCCTTATAAATAATGTTATTGTATTAAACTTACTAAAGAATATTTTTTCATTAAAACGTGTGTTGTTTTAAACATTTTTTTTAGTTTAGTTTAAACAAAAATCCTTCTGGTTAACTGATATTGAAAGCTCACTAACGGATTAAATTTTCATTAATGCCCAAATTCTAATATCTTTCTTTTATAAGCAGAAAGATACATAATAATTTAGAAAGGATTTGTCTACTTTAAAGTAGAGATTATTTTAACAACTGGGGTGAGTGCAACATAAACATTAATAACCAGAAGCGATTGGCTTTGATAGATGCAATCATTAGATTCGAAGAATTACATAAAACATTATAAATAATCTATTTTTTAATGTACGTTCGACAGTTATGTTGAAGCCGGTATTCTAATTACTTTTTAATTATACAGAGTAATTTATTAACACAATTCATCAAATTAACTAAAGTAAAATTTGTTTATAGCCTATTTACACGTAAAACAAAATTATTATACAATTTTCTGGACTTATTGCGGATAGGCTTTTATTTTGATTTCTATGACTCAGTAAATTTAGGAACGTATGAGAATTTCGGCGTAAAGTTTTATTATTTTGTTTAGCTTGTTAAAAACTAAAACTTTATTGAATTTAGTTAAAACTGTAGATCACTTTAATGGTATTTAAATAAAATCAGATAATAAAATCAGGAATTATTTGTTTAAACATATAACTGATTTTAAAAAATCTGATGTGGACACAACATGACTTCTTTGTACGCCTATTAAATTACATAACACATTTTTTTTAAAATGAAAAGTACATAAAATTTTATTTCATTAACAACTTCTAATATTTTTTTATTTTTTTATTCTTATTTTGAATTACTATTTATTGTAAAACTTTTTTTATAATCAGAGGTTAATAATAATTATTAATAAATTAATATATTTAAATAAAAAAAAAAAAAACGTTAAAAAAAAGGAGAAAAGTCTTGATTTGAACCATGGCGATGTGCCTTCCCCTTATAAAATCCAAATGTTTCATTAAAAAAATTTCATTTGGCTATAACTCTGGAACCAATGAAAAAATATATATCCCTGAAAAGCTTCAATTTTTTATTACTGCACAAAAAGTACAAAATCCAAATTTCTTTGGATATTGGACACTTTAAGTTCAGTCGTTTGCAATCAAAAGGGGAGGTACACAATTAGATGTTACAATAGCCCTAAATCCAAAATTTTAACATCCTACTGATAATTGTTTTTGAGTTATACGAATTACATACGTACGTACATACATACGTATGAACAGATGTCGCGCCGAAAGTAGTCAAAGTGGATTCAGGGATGATCAAAACGGATATTTCCGTTGAAATCTGTAAACCAAAAATTTTCGCGATCACAGTACTTCCTATACTTCGTACAAGGAAGTAAAAAGTGTATAAAAAATATAATGAAATTAACTTTTAAAAAGTAAATATTGTTATAAAAAGTAGAAAAAGATAAATCTTGTTCAGATACATTTTCACGAAAATTATTAGTTTACAAAGTACATTTTAAAAATTAAATTCGACAAAGTTGTAACATTAAAACACTGATTTGAGTTTGAAATAATTGTTTAACAGATAGTTTGAATTCCGTTTCTAATCTGCGTAAATTTGTTTACACCGTTGACAAATTCAGGTGTTAAATATTTGACCAGATCTATTTTTAATATGTTGGTATCATATGGCATTACAACAGTTACATGTAACTTAATATTTTATGCTTTGCTTTTCATTATTATTTTTTTTTATAGATATCTTTTTAATTCGTGTATTAAAGTAGTTCTTTTTCTTACCTGCTTTTTTAATTGAATCTTTTAACACTTTTATTAGATTATATCCCGGGGTGTTATTCGTACTTTCTAATTCAATTAGTTTTGAGGTATTACGTTTGATTAGACCCCCTTTAGTCATATCAAATCTTTTCAGAGCCAGTTAACAAGTAAATTTAACTAATTTACGTACATATTTCTGTATGTACGTAAATTCTTCAGAATTACAGGATTTTGTTACTGTTCAGTGGTAATTTGCATTATGGCTTCTATATTTCGGTGATATTAATTCTACAGTATTAAAAATCTGAAATCCAGATCTCAGAGGGATACTGACATAGAGGGGGAGTCAGGGATCATGTTTTTTTTTTATTTTACAAATTATCAGTTATGAGCACAAATGACAAAAGATGTTTCCCGAAAATGACTTCTAAATTCAAAAAATAAAGTTTTAGTTGAAATGTTCAACTTTCTGCAAATTTCATGTTTTTGATCGAACGTGGTACTCGTAGCTGTGAAATTTTGTAGATGTTTCTAATAAAGTTGTGTATTTTGGTGTTCCATAAAAATAAAATAAAATAAAACAGTTTATTTTATTTTTTTGGTTTGCCTATTATAAAATATTGACCAAGATTAATAAATTTCAGACTATTTTCTTCCTACTTTAATCAAGCGTTTTCAACGTACAGATTGGTATTAGATTCAATATGTATGTATGTGTTTATATATATGAACACATTTTGTCTCGGATTTTGATTTTGATTACGGATTCAGATTAAGCATCGTTAGAGAATTACAATAATACATGAATAGCGTGATCGGTCGTCAAGTTCACCTCAAAATGAACGACAAAATAAAAATGTTGTAATAATCAATACGCAATAACGGTGTAAGCTATCATCTTGGTTTAAACGCACTAATGTAAGGTTCACTAAAGTGTATAACTATACATTTTGTAAATTAAGTTTAGACCCCAAAATGGTGCAAAAGCTAACTTTTTTAATAATTGAAAAAAAAAACATGTTCCATAAACCGGCAAAATACGTGATAAATAAACTATATTAACTTAGCGTATGTAGCGTAAGTAGAAGTTAAAGATAATAATTTTATTAGGAATAAATTATTGATTGAGAGAAGAGAATTAATAATGATAAGAATTATCGTTCGGGAAAGTCCTTATATACTAATATTAAATTTCATGAAGTTTTTATAAATGCCAGCTTTTAGTACGATGTTTGGCTTCCATAATAGTTTTATTTTTATTGTTAATTTTTTTACAAGTATAAGAAATATTTTTATTAATTTATGCAACTATTATCTGGAATTATTATTATTATTTTTTTTATTGAGACTTCATTTAAAATTATGCATTGCATATGAAGAAAGGGTTGATGATAAACCCGCCGCTCGTCGTAGTTCATAATCGCTCTTGGCTAGGATATTGGCATAGCTTTGTTGGAATGCGGGATATTGCCTCCACAATTCCTTTCTTTAACCAACCAGCCAACCAACCCTTCTAAACGACTAAACCTATAACCCTAACCTTACGTCTTTCTCTGCGGTTCTCTTCCATTCGTCACTGCACTAACACCATAATTAACTTTCTATAATGAATTCTTCAAAAATTTCTCTTAAAGTATCCAGCAGACATTCATTCATTACATTACTGGTAATAAATTTATTATGAATGAAATTAAAATTGTTTAAATTTTAAATTATAAATAATATTTAAGGTATTTATTTAATTTACTAGGTATTTCATTACGTTTTTATTATTATTATTATTATTTAATGACAGAGTTTTCAATGCGCAAACTACAATTTTTTTTTTAAATAAAGTTTAATTTACGATCGGTTTTAGTTTACCGGAACCATAGCTACAAAAAAATTTGATGTGGATCACATGACTTTTTTGTACGCCGATAATATTATATATACACATTTTTTGCTGCAGTTCATTTAAACTTATTTCATTTGAAAGTGAGATACGATCCTCCAATTCTTTAATGAAGTGGACAGTTACACAACTACATTGTATGGACACCACACTGCATCACATTTTTTTTGTGGCGTCCGTATCAGCATTTTATATTAGTTTATATATTAATTGTGTTTCACGTCGATCAAGTAGTTATTTGGAGTGAGAAAGTGTCGGATCCGTAACCATAGACATATCGGTTCGAATACGATTTCATGTACATATAGTTTTTTTAACTTTTTTTTTAATTTAAATATTGATTTATTAACCTTTGTAAAAAAATTTCTGAATTAAAATGAAAAGTACATAAAATTTTATTTCGCTAATAACTTTTGATTTTTTGATTTTTTTTTTTTATTATTGAATTATTATTTATTGTAAAAAATTTTTACATCAGAAGTTAATAATTATTAGTAAATCAATACATTTAAATTTTAAAAAAAAGGTAAAAAAAATATACGTATGTGAAGTCGGATTCGAACCGATATGCCTTCTCCTTGTAAGATCCAAATATTTCATTAAAAAATTTCATTTGGCTATAACTCTGTAACCAATGAAAATAAGTACCACCTATGATATGTAGTTGAAAAGCTCTCAATAAGGGGTTATTATTGCAGTTGAAATGTCCAAAATCCAGATCTTTTGGATTTTGGGCTTTATAGATACTCTTGGTCCAGTCGATTGCAATCAAAAGGGGAGATGCATATATTACAACAGTCCTAAATCTAAAATTTCAACATTCTACGGCTTATCGTTTTTGAGTTATGCGAGATACATACTTACGTACAGAAGTCACGCCAAAACTAGTAAAAATGGATATTTCCATTGAAATCTGAAAACTGAAATCTTTCGCGACCACAATACTTCCTTTACTTTGTACAACGAAGTGACGTCCATATAAGAGTTTATATTGAAATCCCTCAAACAATTATATATATACATATATAAGCGTATGTATATATATCTTATAAATTTAAATTAAGTTTTGCAAACATGGCACCGCTGGTAAAATATAATTTAGTTTAAATATAATATTGAAATCAGCTTACCAATAGATTAGTTAATTCTCTAAACGTGTTCCGTATTCCGCCATCTTCAGAGGATTGATATTATAATAATTTAAAATTAAAAAATGAAAATATATAAAATTCGCATGATAAAATTTTTAGAATCATAACAATACCGAACATACTTGCTTTTACTTTAAATTTATAATTTTTAACTTATGACGATCAATTTTTATGATTCTAACAATTTTATCTTGTGAATTTTATATATTTACATATTTGAATTTTTAACTACTATAAGATCCATCCTCCCGAAGATGGCGGAATAACTGAAAATGTTTGAAGGAATTAACTAATCTATTCGCAAGCTGATTTTAATATTATATTTAAATTATATCTTATACAGTTTTCATAAGTATATAATAAACATTAATAAAGTATATACAAACATGAATCCAAGAAACATTGATAAAGTTCAGAACATAAAAAGAGAAAAAAAGAATAAAAAACAAATCAATAAATAATCACCATAGAAACAGTGAAATAGTGAAGCAAATCAGAGAACAACAAAAGCAAGTGGCGAAACGAAATGAGCAGTTTTGACGATGTACAAACCCTATAGTAGCTGATTCATCTCAAATATAGGATAACTTACGGAACTAATATATGCAGTCGCTTTAGGCGCCTTACATCCTCGCTGAAAGCCAGAGGTTAACCGAGCCAGTTTACATATCTATTTAGTCTCGTTTTGTATTTCGTACCAAATCGTCGTATCTCCTCTCGAACGGTTGGTAATCCCAAATAATCATATATTTCAGTGTTTTTCGCAAATCACGGAGCTTCTGTTATATTTATTAATAGTTTGTTCTTAATCGCTGTTCGACTTCGATCTTAATCTCTACCGGTTCGTATGCCATATTTGGATTTCTTAGATCCAAATCAGTTTCAGGACCGCTGAGCATAGCAATTGCTTGTTAAGTAATTATAGTTACTACCCCCTACCAGTTTATCTCCCTGAACATAATGTTAAATTGCGTCATTTTCTTTTTGACATGTATTCTCCATTTCAGACGGTGATCTAGATGTAGCCCTAGGTATCGCACGCTATCAGCATGCGGGATTAAAATTCCATTAAATTGAAATCGCGGGCAGTCACCCCTCCTCATCGCAAACGTAACGTAGACTTAGCCGGATTAACCTTCACTTTTAATTTAGATAGCCATTCGTTAATTAGGTACAATAATGAGTTGAAAGGTCCGCAGTGAAGACCGAGTATAAAACCGGTCCCAGAACTGATCCCTGAGAACAACCCGATCCAGTATCAAGGAATTGAGATAAGTCATATTTGTACCTCACTTGAGAAAAACGTCTAGGTAGCTGTGTAGGATAAAGTAATACTGTTGAGGAAAGCTCTTTTTCAAGTTATAGAGTAGGCCAAAATGGCTTCCTGGACATTAAAAAAAAACAACCGAGCAACGGATCTTCTCTTCTAGGCACTTGCTGATCTTCATCAGATCCGATGGCCAGTATATGGGTTGCATCCAGAAAATACGTTCTCTTTGAACGTATTCAAAAAGGTATAAAATAGATTTTATAAATCTCTTTTTCGTAGGTAATTTATGAGAATTTGGCTAGATTCTCTGCACTTTCATTGTATATAAATCGATATATATATTACAGGTTAGAGCGGAATCAAAACAATGCTGATAACCATTTACAGATTACCGGTTTATAAAACAAATAATGATATTATAGTTAACCAGCTTCAAAATGGAAGCTTTCAATTTTAATTTTTTTAAATCACTATTTAAGTATTATCCTTTAACAAAATAACTTAATTAAAATTAAGTAATTGATTTGTAGATTTTTTTTTAATATTTGGTTATCATCATTGATTAACATTCTATTATTATTGGGTAATAATATATGGGATGCAATCATCTTGGTATTCCTAGAATTTTCGAGCATAATTCAGGAAAATTAATTAAAAAATAATAAAACGCATTCTCGCGTGTTTTATTTCACGCTCAGTTTCTTTACATTTTTTCTTTGCAATTTTTTATTATTTCTTTTTAAGATAAAGCTTTCATGTCTTTAAATTTATTGATAACGGTTTTATTTTATATGAATGGTGTTTCTTTTGGCATTATCTATTTAAAAAAATAATAAAACCATATAAAATAGAATTAACAAACAAAACAAAATCCACATAAAAAAATAAAAACAACGCTAAACAAAGACAGTGAAAAATTATTTTTATTTTTTCATAAGATTTCGACTTTTTGAAGTTAATGCTAAATTAATTAAGCAATATTAAATTGTTGATAATTTGTTTTTAATTTCTTATTAATTTTTAAAAGTTGGAAATACAATTGAAAAATAAGAAATTTTGCGATTTTTTATGACAGATTAATAAAGCTATTACTAGCATTCGATTTTTGCTTTTTATGAAATTTTAAAAAAAAAATTGTCTTTATATCTAACACTTGTTATGTTCTTTAGAATTATTGGGTATAAAGCTTTCAGTATTTTTTTTGTATATACGGTTTTTCCAAGATGCTGTATATTTTTGGATTAAATTAAATTACTGTGAATATGGATAGTTTAAAATATATTAATGAATTATTTATTTACTCTCTTGATAACGTAGTATTAATTTGAAGGTCCAGTGGATCTATGTACTCGCTCTCATGTTGTACGCATAATTCTATACGTCGTTACGTCCTCTGTGACATACGAAGGATCATTTCTGGTGTAACGTTACGGAAGTCGTCCCTCACACATCACGCAATTCTTCATTTGTGGTGTACCGACGTGCTGATTCGTGAGCCTTGATAATTCCTCATAATGAATTGTCTGGTGTGGTAAGATCAGGACTTCGTGATGGCCATGATAACGGAGCTGGTGACATTGAAGTACCGCGACCAATCCAACGTGCCGGTAATTTTTCATTCAGAAACGTACTATATAAGGTAGACCAAAATGTGTAGGTGCTCCATCCTGCTACACCATGCTCGTTCCATGAGATCCTTCTCCTGAAGTTGTGGTATTAACCGTGCCTGCAATAACTCTAAATAAGTTTGTGCATTCACTAGCCCTTCAAAAAAAAAAATAAGGACCAAACAAATGACGAGCTGTCATTCCAGCCCATATCATGACATGCGGGGAATTTCCTTTCACCTCTGTCGCGTAATAAGGATTTTCTTTCGCCCAAAATATCAAATTTCTGGCAGGAAAACTGCGATAGATTCCACATTCGTCAGTAAATAGCACCTTTCCACGTTGCAGTGCAGCAGGGAATTTATCTAATAAATCCCGGCAGGATGCAGGGCGATGTTACATGTCTGCTTCTGACAGTTCATTGATGAACATCGGACAAAATGGCCTAACTTTCAAGTCCTTTTCCATGTGGTCTTGCATTGTCGTCCACGATATACGAAGTTCAGCTGACCGTTTACGCGTTGATTTCACTGAGGATTGTTCAATGGAAACTTCAACAGCAGCACAAGTTTCTAACCGCGTTAACTTTCGTCCACTCCGCGGCCTATCTTTAACACTGACGTTTTTCCCAAGCCAACAATTCAAACACAAATTTCCCCAGCCAACATTGTTGTTTTTCGTGGTAGCGGCTTGTTAAAGCATTGCCAAAACATATCACTAATTAGCTTCATTGTTTGATTCGTATGTTGTTCATGAACCCATACACTTTTCATTGTTTGACACGAGTACCTACTCGTGTCAAACATTGTAGCACAACTATCTTTTACTCAGAGTGTGTTGGATTGTAAAAAAAAAAAAACTGTTGCCAATAGACTCCAACGAAAATAACGTACGTTCTAAACACGTATTCTAACTCATATTTTTTGTTAACTTTAGGGGTACGTTGACTTCCTGGCCAGCCTGTATATTATATATTTCCATATTCATTAAATACTGTATACATTTGCATGGATTATTGTGTAGTACACTGTTGTTCACTTACAATAATTTATGGGACTTCAAATGAGATTAATTTTATTTCCTTCTTTATATAATATTTATTTCTATATCGATTTACTTTAAAATTTTATTTTATACTGTTTATCTCAAGAACAAAACAAAAGTAATGAAATGTAGTAGAAATAACAAAGATGGACCGCTGAATGTGAAAATAGGAGGAGAAAAGATTATGGAGGTAGAAGAATTTTGTTATTTGGGAAGTAAAATTACTAAAGATGGACGAAGCAGGAGCGATATAAAATGCCGAATAGCACAAGCTAAACGAGCCTTCAGTAAGAAATATAATTTGTTTACATCAAAAATTAATTTAAATGTCAGGAAAAGATTTTTGAAAGTGTATGTTTGGAGTGTCGCTTTATATGGAAGTGAAACTTGGACAATCGGAGTATCTGAGAAGAAACGATTAGAAGCTTTTGAAATGTGGTGCTATAGGAGAATGTTAAAAATCAGATGGGTGGATAAAGTGACAAATGAAGAGGTATTGCGGCAAATAGATGAAGAAAGAAGCATTTGGAAAAATATAGTTAAAAGATGAGACAGACTTATAGGCCACATACTAAGGCATCCTGGAATAGTCGCTTTAATATTGGAAGGACAGGTAGAAGGGAAAAATTGTGTAGGCAGGCCACGTTTGGAGTATGTAAAACAAATTGTTGGGGATGTAGGATGTAGAGGGTATACTGAAATACTAGCACTAGATAGGGAATCTTGGAGAGCTGCATCAAACCAGTCAAATGACTGAAGACAAAAAAAAACAAAAAAAACTGTTTATCTAGCAATAAAAAACCTGTAATAAAATATTCAATAGGAATCACTTTGTTATTCATAAATTTAATAAAATTATGTATCTATATACGTTAAGAATATATGTTACGTATATACGTTAAGAGTCATAAAACTGTTACGGTTATAACCGTCCAAGACAAGTTATTTCTAAAAATGACATAGCCAAATATACGGTTGATATTTTCAAGTTGATGTTGCTGAGATTAGCACCTTAAACTAGACCCAAACGACCAAACTGAATCACAATTATTATAGGCTATGAGGATATAATATCCAATTAAAATTAATTATTATGTATATATTCTATACACAGATTTGTAGAGTTTAAAGAAAATCTGTAATAACAGCTTAACGCTGATCATTTTATGGTCTGACAGTCATTTTTTGACCTAAATTATAATTTTAAGTGGTTTTATTTTTATAATTTTACATTTATCATTAATTTATTATTTTACAAGATAAATTATTTATTTTCAATCAGCATGTAGATAATACTGTGCTAATTCTAGTCATGTCATTTCATAACAATTTTAAGCTTACACTAAAGTACTAAAACCCTTCAGTAAAATAAATTACTATATAACTTATGCATGTTATACGCTTATTATGTTTAGATTTATAGCCTAGTAATTTACATCTTATGTACATATATTCTGTAATCTACTTGCTTAATATAATTACAGAATAGTAGAACAAATAAATGTGATAATAGTGGTGTTCGTGTGTGTGTGTGTGTGTGTGTGTGTGTGTGTGTGTGTGTGTGTGTGTGTGTGTGTGTGTGTGTGTGTGTGTGTGTGTGTGTGTGTGTGTGTGTGTGTGTGTGTGTTTGTTTGTGTGTGTGTGTGCACGTGGGTGTGTGTTAATATTGTATATGCGCGTATGCACACACAAACAAATCGTTTGTTAGATGTTATGGTCGAGTGTATACTGTTAGTTAATATATTCATTTATAATAATTATTATTGTTGTTTTGTTATTATTATTATTATTGCTATTCTCGCACTGTTGCATTACACCTAGAACGGCTGGCAAAGTTCTCAGCGATTGTTAATATTTCAAACTTCAATCGTAACCTAAACCAACTTGGTAAAATAAATTTAAATTCAGTACTATAAAATTTATGACATATTTATAAAATAATTTATATTTATAATTAAAATCATAAATATTCTTATAAATTTAAATAAAATTTTTAATGTAACGTATAATAAGAAGTGTCTAGCTTTATATCAATAAAAAGTTGTAAAATATTTATCAGTTTATCCAAAACGTGTTGTTTATATCTATTAAAATATGTATATGACAGCTCTCTGCGGAGCCGTCGTTCGTCCGCGCTTGCGTGGATGGACGACGGTGATAAAGCACGAAGATTTTGGATCCCTCTCGCTCAAAGGCACCTCTCGGGTACGGCAATGCTTAATTGTGGACCCGAACCCGGGTGGGGGAGGATCGGTGAGAAATGAGGTTTGGTCGGTAGGGCGCAAGCACCCATACACTCTCTTCATAAAATCTAGCGGAACCTATTAGCGAGTCCAACACTCAAAAGGGGATCGACACTCAGCCCGTAAATGGGGTTCCTCAGACTCTTCGGAAACAAAAAAAAAAAAAATTATATATATATATATATATATATATATATATATATATATATAAGAGAATGTTCCGGGAGGTGTTGGTCTACACTTAAGGAACTGACTTAGGACATGAAAAAACACAAAAAAGGTTTTGCATGGTGTAATTGCTTTTCTTGCTTTATTTTTTCTCTATTCGCCATTTTATGTTTTCTTAATAATTTTTTTTTGTTATTGCTAATTTAATGAAAGTTAAAGTACGTGAACCCATCAACATCTATAAAATAAATAAGTTTGAAATTTTTATTTTTGAAAATTCCGTACAGTTGATGGGCGTTTTTCCCAGGTTAAGTTCAATCAGGTATTATTTGGGTTCTTTTATACGAAATTGGGAGTCATGACCCACCGGTTTGGTCTAGTGGTGAACGCTTCTCCCTAAATCAGCTGATTTGGAAGCCGAAAATTCCAGTTCAAGTCCTAGTAAAGTCAGTTATTTTTACACGGATTTGAATACTGGATCGTGGATACCGGTGTTCTTTTGTGGTTGGGTTTCAATTAACCACACAATCTGAGACTGTACAAGACTACACTTCATTTACACTCATACATATCATCCTCTGAAGTATTATCTGAAAGGTAATTACCGGAGGCTAAACAGGAAAAAGAAAGGGAGTTCCTCATGGCTCTGTTCTGGGGCCTTTGCTGAATTTAATTTTCACATCCGATCTTCCTGTTCCGGATTACGTCACTGTCGTATCGTTTACAGACGACATGGCAATCCTACATGATGATGAAAATCTGAATCAAGTCTCTGCTAAACTAAACTCTTAACTTTTTAAAACTTTTTTAACAGTTAGCTCAGAATTTTCTATTCCGGTTAACTGTTATCTTTGGATATAAATCTAGCTAGTATCACTTATGAAACTGAAACCTGGTAACTGTGAATGATATTTTGTTATAATAGCAAATCTCCAAAAAATAATTAAAAAATGAATTGAATAATATAATTTAAAAAACATGAAATTTCAGTTTAAAGTTTAACAGATGGATGGTAGAAATGCCTTATGGAAATCCATTAGATGCTTGTACTTATTAATTGGTATAACAGACTTTCTAAAAGTATCAAGATACAACTAACTAATGATGTAGTTAATGTAGCGAGGGAAAGAATATTTGTTCATAGCTCACTATTAACTATTAGTAATTTAACCCAAAATACGAGTATACACGCATTAGAACCCGATCAATCGTTGGGTAATGTTCTGATATATATTTCATAAATTAATACATATTACTGTTCAACCGACGTATTCATAGGTTATTAAAATTCTACGGCTGTCAGCCGGATATATTAATTAATATAAATTATATAATTAAGTTTGGTATTTAATATAATTTATTAACGCCAGTTAAAACAATAGAATTAAAATTTATATTTAAATAGCCTTTGCCAAATAAATTTTATTGATGTAGAATACTCCCACGGAAAAAGATATCCCGTAATATACTCGTGTAGAGGAGCTTTATAAAGAGTATTAGCACTGAAAAGTACAAAGCACTTAGTATAACTCCCCTCGTTACACCATATTTTCTGCAAATACGGTTTGTAATTCTGCCAACAAAAGGACGGATTATTTCCCTGTTTAATTTATTGAGAAATTCCTTACGCTCATAAATTTTTTTTAACATCCATATTAAAAGTAAAATTGATAATAAAATTTCTTTGCACTATTATGCACGAAAGAACGTATTTGTATTAAAAATTCTGTTACTTAAACGAACTAGACACGATGAAATTTTTTTCAAATATTTTAGTTTTAATTACATTTTCTGTTTTTCTTTCTTTATCTATATAGTTACGTTTTACTTGTACAATCAGATTAAACTTTAACTACTTTAATAAACTGTTTCGTTGTTCAGAAAAAGTTTCGTCTTTCTTTTCTTGTGTATATATATGTGTTTCAGTTTTATTATTCTTTTACAGTTAGTATTCCGTCATTATCTATTTTTCTTATTGTGAATATTTACATGTTTTACATTTTATTTTTAATAACGATTCTTTTTTTATTAAAATATTGCAATGATATTTTTTTCTTTTTAAAAGAGCTGTATCATTTTATTTAAGATATATATACCTTAAGATGCAAATCCTCAACCTTGTAAATTTACAAAAATTATTTCAAAAAATATAGAATATTTGCTAATTATATCTAAAAAAAATCAGTTTACCTGCAATGAAACGTATGTTTTTTATTAATTACAGGATATATCAAAATTTGAGAAAAGAATTTATAAATGATGAATATGTTTGTTTATATTTTAGTAATTTTTATTTAACCTAAATCTTTTATATAAATGCGAAGTTTATCTGTTTATTTGTAACAGCATCACGCGGGAACCAACCGACTGATTGCTTTAAAATTTTCAGGATAAATTTGTTTTATCTCAGGGAAGATTTAAAACCATAGATCGAGTCCTCCTTGGGCATAAAGTTTTGAATTAAAGATAAAACAAAAATTAAAATTACGAAAAATAAACAAAAATGTCTTTATAATAAAAGAAAAAACAAAAATTAATCCTATTATTCCATTATATTTCTATCACCATGGCAACAGAAATATAATATAATAAAATGACTAATCCATTCTTCTTTAATGAATATCTGTAAAATATTTAATATTCACTTTACTGTAGTTATTACTATTCTGTGTTTTGTAATTTCGTTTTTTTTTCAAATATTTGTAAAGTTATGTACTTCAATCTTCATCGTTTCCTCTTCTCTTTTCTTTTTTGTACATAACGTCCCCTTTCATTAATCATGTTTTCCTTCTTCCTTCCAACTAGTTTTTCAATCTTTTTTTATTATGCCCTCTAAGAAGAGATCGAGTCTAGGACGATGATAAAGTGTCGCTAAGCGTAGCCGGGTTTCACGAGAACAAGAAATCAAAGAAAGAAGAGTTCAGTGCCTGGTGGTTGAACGAGCATATAATTGCAAAAGTTTATCACTACCATGAGGATAACGTACACGTTGGAGGAGAAGCCCTGACCGACTAGTTTTTTTTTTCAAATTATTAACCGAAATAAATCTATACACGAAATATTTTTGACAGGGACTAAAAATGACTTGAAATACAATATGACATAAATTTATTATTAGGAGAGAAATTTTGAAAGTAAGAAAAGCATAGTATATCAGTAGTTGGAAAAATTTATGATTTAGGTAGTAAAATTACACAAGACGGAAGAAGTAGCGTAGGTATTAAGACTTACAAAATACAGAAACGTCTTTACAAAAAAAAAGATTGCTAATATTAAACGTTGTTTTATGAATTAGAAATTAAAATATTTTCGTAGAATTTAGTAGTTTATGATAGAGAAATATGGGCAGGAAAAGAATAAGATTCGTTTAAAATCTGATAAAAAAAAATACTATATATTTAGTGGATCGATAAAATACGAAATAAATAAGTTTGAAACCAAATACAGAAAGGAAGAAATCTGTAGAAAATTTTGTAAAGAGCGAAACTCATTGGTGGGTCGTGAATGGGGACACCCAGATTTAGTTAATTTCGTAATTACAGTTTTTGTACATGGTAAAACGTTTGGAGAAAGTTAAAGGTTGCGGGTTAAATGAAATGGATAAATAAATGCAAAGGGTGTAATAAATATGCTGAGATTGAAAGATAAGTATTGAACACAAATGATTGGAGAAAAGTATAAGACCAGTCAAATTCATGAAAAACAACTGTACATAGAACTTTTCTTTAACAATAATACCTATTTTACCGATAAAAAACGCACTTATATTGATTATAAATAATCATGCATATTTTTATAGTGAAAGCGTAGAATATACAGTTAACAATCAGTTTATTCATTAGTCACTCCTACAAGCGTATCTTATGTCTCTTCAATATAGGGATGGAATGTACAATGAATCATTCATCTCATTTAAAGCATGTTAAACTATTTACCCTTGTACATCAGCCGCTTTACATTTGTTATAAATATAAGCAAAACTAGTTAAAAAATTAACCCACCGTTTTCTAAAATAAACAGTACGCACTGTCCATTAATTCGTTCGTTATAAAATATTTAATATTAAATATTAATATTATATATAATATATTTCGACTGAAATCATAAAGTATCTAGTCTTGAATCATATATCCTAAAAATTTATTCATTGAAATTCCTATAATTTTCATTACATTTTTTTATATGTAAGTAGCAAATAATGTTACTGAAAAAATTTGTTTTCTTTTTTTGTGTACAGAAGCTGACTGGAGTGATATTATATGTTTAACGGAACAATACAGATTTTTTACTAATAGAATAATGATTATAAAAAAAATATAAATGAAAATTTTTTATAAATAAAGATTGGTAATAAAAAAAGTATTTAAAGCAAGGGAAAAATATCTAATAGAAAAAAAGTTGAATATTAACAGTAAAATATTAAAAAAATAGTTTGGAATAATTTGATGTTATTTTAGTTATTGGTTTTATTAAAGTATTTTTACCTAAAAATTATACAAATTTGGTTAATACTATATGTAGTTAATGAGTATTAATATTCCACAAACGAACAGTTCGTTGTCGAATAAAATGTGTACGTGTGTAAAGACTTATTCTCTCCGATATTTATTTTGATTTCTGATTCGGATTCGTCCTTTCACATAGTTAAAGGATTACAAAAATACACAAATGGCCATTATCAACCGTCGGGTTAACCTCAAATTGGCCGTCAAAATTAACATTTTGTAATATTCAAAACACAATAACGTTGTAAGCTACCAAATGGGTTCAAACCCACTAACGAATGATTTACTAAATGCATAAAATATATAAATATCCATTATGCAAATCAAGTATAAGACCCTAAAACGGTAGAAAGACTAATTTTTTAATAATTGAAAAGACTTCTATAAAACCGCTAAAACAGGAGATAAATAAATTATATTAACTTAGCGTGTGTAGGACTCCAATAGATATTTATTATAACCATAAACTCACTGGCGCCACCTGCAAACTTTTAAGTTAAATTATAGAAAAATGTGTAACTTTTTAATCGCAACAAATACTGAAAAAAAACCAACGTCATATAAGACAGTAAATTATGATTAACATATTATGTGAGTACTCATTTGATCGGCCACCAAATAATGATCACGTGACCTAAGGGAACTTTAAAACATAAAAATAATCCCTTAATCTTATTATACAATTATAATATTATTCAACAAATTATATTATAATGACATATTATGTATATATATACTCAGATTTACTACACTAACATGTAATAAATATGTAATAATCTTGGTTAAGTAGAAGTTTCTGATAATTACTTTGTTAGAAATGAATTAACAATTGAGAGTACAGCACAATAATAAGAATTTTCGGAAAAGTTTTACTAGAATTTTAATTGATTTAATGATATAATTTCTAAATTGGTTTAATGTAACAATTCCATATAATAAATTTCAGTTGATTATTTTTTTTTATTGATGCCCAAAATTTGGGAAATGAAGAGAGAATAAAGGAAGGAAAAGAAAATATTTTGGATGATTTTCATTTAAAAGAGAAAATTTGTTTTGAAGAACTAAGAGATTATAATCTAGGCTCGTATAATATAATTTTCCTGAATATTTATTAATGTGATGCTTTAGAGTATATGCAAAAAAATATATATTATTGAAAGTATTCATCTAAGTTTTATATTTTTAAGTATAAAACATAAGTTAATAGTAATTTGTTAACATAAATTGCAAAAGAAGTTGCTTGGTAAAATAAAATAAAAGGGAACTTTATTCAAAACAACTTCACGAGTAAAAACCAAACGCAAGATAAGTATCTACAAGGTTTCCAAATAATCATTAGTAATTAATTCTACACTGAACAAAAAATAAGGTTCAGTTTGTTCTTTATCTTATTTCGAAACATATACAAATATTACTTTAAAATGGCTGAAATGCTAGACGATTCATTTTGTAGTCATTTTTGTTGACGATACCATCGTCAAACAACCACCCCTCCTCAAACCAGTAACGTGTGATGGTCCTTGTATACAAGATACAACCTAGGCAATGATCTGCGATAAATCAATCTTAAATTTTGTGATGTATACAAGGTACAACCTAGGCAATGAACTGCAATAAATCAATCTTACATTTTGTGATGTAGGAAGTTGTTCCTACACTTTTTTTTTATTATTTCCTAAAAACCGTAACTCTTTTATGACAAAAGATTCCTATAGATTAAGATTACGAGGTAACCCATTCATTAAGGAAGCAATCGGATATTTTCTTGAAAAGTTTCCTATTACAAAACTTTTGAGAGAAGTATACTATAATAAAAGTTGGGAAATTTCGTAAAATATAACGACTACTAAATCTAACCGGATAGGCTAAGTCTTTCCAAACTCTGTCTAGTGTATTTTAATATATTTTTGGCGTAGCATAAAGATGTACATACATTGATAATCAAAGAATTCAAATATTTATTATAAAATAATAATTTGTATCTACTTAAAAAACAATTAAAAAAAGTTTTAATATGCTTCACCTTTTGTTCTTTTTGTTTTTTCATAGTCTATAAAATTTATTGAAGGCAGGAGACAATTCTTAATAAATCGCTCTGTAATGAATACAAATATTTCAAGTTAACACCCGTCATTTTTAGCCTATATTGATTAATCGTTTAAATGTAATTACATTAAACAACTGATAATTATTATCGCAATTTTATCACTGCTTATTCTATTTACTTGTTATTCCAGGATCGATAAAAAATATTCTATCCAAATATAATAATCCCCTGCTGAGTTTGTACAACGCATATAAGCAGTGTCTACAACGCATTGTTTCATGGTAGAAAAGGGTACATTAGTTGGTTTATTTTTACAGCTGCGATACGTATAAATCACCTAAGGTACAAAGTGAACTAAATCAGATTTACTTCGTGTGAGAGTAATATTGTTCACTTAACAATTAGTCTTTGTAATGTATAGAGTGTAGATGTCATTTATAAAGGTGAAAATGACTGCATTTTGGTGGGCTTGGTACACCGATATGCAAGAGTACTTTTGCCACATTTAAATGGGAAACGACTTCATTCTCCTTCAGTTTCTTTCACTTTCCTTAGTAGTGTGGTATGGATGCTTATTATCTTGAGAAAAGTTGTTGCATAAAGTATTCTTGATGTCGGTATTAACATACGGTATACAAGTTTGGGATGCAGTATGCAATAGCAACATTGAATTTATCCAGCGATTCATGAACAAGTTACTCAGGAACATAACGAAGGCGCCGTAGTTTTTGAAAAACAAGGAGATCTATAAGTATTTTAAGATACCATACGTTCACGAGGAAATTCAACGACTCAGTTCAGATTACATGTTTAGGCCAATAGTTTGATGTAAACCATCTGAATGTGAACTTCCTAAACAACAGCGAGAATATTTGACGACTGAAACTGATATGTGTATGATCTAGGAAATATTAAATGATGACTAAGGTGGGAATACTTCCCTCATGTTATTGTATTTCATTGCATCGTTTATTGAGGATTATTTATTATATTATATTTTGTTTTGTTATTTCATTTGTTTTAATTCTTTTACTACTTGTTGTTTGTTACTCATTGCCTTATTGTTATATTTACTCACTGTTTGTTGCTTTTCATGCATGTAACTCATACTATTACTTATATGTATTCTTTATGAGGGTTTTCAACGGATAGTTCTCTTTCATGTTATTATTTTGTGATCGTTTACTTATGATTTCTATGTATGTAGAACTAATTGTAAATAAGGCCTTGCAGAAAAAAATTAATCAGAAAAGTAAAATCTATAATTTTTTTAGAATTACTATGTCCTTATACAAATCAAAAATATGGTTGAAACTTTAGTACTCACATTTTCATTGCTATAAGGAATATTCTGCGGTTGTTATTGAACAAAAAGTTGAATTACTTTTCAAATTATCCAGTTTAATAGATAGTTTTAATCATTCAATTTAAATGGTAACATTTTAGAAAGTAATAAAGAAATAAAGATTATCAGTAGATTCAAAAATAAATACCCTTACACATGTGTTTTTTTTTGGTTTTTTTTTTAATTTGAAGGTTATTAAAAAAAATTCAGTTTTTTTTTTATAAATTCTTACCGTTACCATAATTTATCATTATCATTCACATATTAGTTATTACTTGGATACGGCTGAAAAATGTTTAGACCCCAAAATTCGCACCTGGAACATTTCGGTTGAAAGATATCACACTACCAAAGATGTCAACCAAATATGTTCATAAAATTATTATTCCTTTTGATAAATATGTTATTTTATTATCTAATTTACTAATTAAAATTGTCTAATCATTATTTGGTACAATTTTTTAAAGACTTTTTTTAAAAGTACGATCATGAAAGTAACAATTAGCTAAAAAGATTCATCATTTATGATTCATCATTAATCATTTTAATGTATTAATTTATTAAGACAATAAATAATTCGATATATATTTTTATAAATCAACTTTTACTCTCCTGACTAAATACAGTTAAATTAAAAATTTATTTAGACTAATGTTAGTTTATTTTAATTTGGATAAATCTGTCAAATTTATGCAAAATCAAATTAAAAATGTTAATTAAAAAAAAACTACTAACCACTACAACATCTATCCTGCTGGATTACGTCATAATTTATTACAATAAAACGTTTTATAATGTTTTTTTTTAATAATTTCTGGGTATTTATGCCTGCGGACGTGCATGCTTGCAATTAATGAAAGACATAAATAATTGTGTGAATAGATACTATTCGTTCTTAGATGATGGTGGTGGTAGTTAGTTATTACACTCCCTCTAGCGAGCACTAAGCAAAGGATTCTCCAAAAAACCTTCCATATATCTCTGTCTTATCCTGCAGCTGACCAATTCTTTTTTTCTTAGAAATACTTCCATTCCATTGCATCATTTTCTATCTTATTTGACATTATTTTCTTTATCCTTCTAAAGGTTTCCATTATGTTTTTTTCTCAGTAAATATGAAATGGGTAAATTATATCATTTGCAAAATAGGAACTATAAAATATACCATACTGAATCTGTTTAAAGTTTTTTTAACATTTTTTTTTATTTTTCTTTAAGTGATAATTATATTTTTAGAAATGAAAAGATTGATTAAATAATGTATTTTTTAAAGGAAACCCAATAATTTTTTTAACAAAACTTTGTATTTGTTATTTTAGATGTTTAATAAATAACCTACTCTTGTTGCAGATTTTTTAAATTAAAAAAAAAAAAAATACTTTATGATCTACACTAAGTTTATAACTTAAATGTACTAGCTAAAACTGATTCCTTAAGATATTTCTTTTTCATGAAAACAACGATAAAATAATATCAAAAATATTTGTATTAAAAGTATTCTAATTTAAAAAGATATTTCTATATTTGTGAGGCTTATCCTCATAAAACTGAAATTTTGGATCACCTGAAATTTGTTTCGTGTTTATATGAAATTAACATTATCTATAATCCAATAATTGTTAAGATATTCGCCACCTCTTACCATTAAATATACTATCTAACTTGATCAAAATGTGTTATCATTATCATTTACAACACTAATAAACACAGGTTTTTGGCATATGAAAGTTTTATTGTGTTTCTCCAACTCGTAGTATAAATTTTATACTAAATTTGAAAATGCAGTCAAAATTCTATCACTTACATTTTTAGTGCAGTAAAATTTTTGAAGTATTGCTTTTTCAGAATTCAACGAATTTTTTTAAAGATATAAAAGAATATTTTCAATGAATTTTAACAAAGTGTGGGATATAAATAAACATTATTAAGGCAATTGCTGTATATGCATAATTTTTCATATACTGTAAGTTCTGACATGTCAGCAGAGAACAATCTTCTGAGTCACAACAGTATATTTTAAACGTTCTTTGTGTATGCACGTTCTGTAGTTCATTTTGAATTATGATCTACAGTTATTGTGTCATATGTTGTTGTGTTAGTGAAAAAATATCTGGAAAACTTCTGTTATTTGGAGATTTGTGGTTTAAAGAACAACGATGAAGTTTGTCTCTACTATTAATATAAGTTTTTAATTGTATTTTGGCGGTAAAGTTTTGGATCATTACCTAATGAGGATCAGAACTAAGCCTGTCAATCTATTATTGACTTGTGTGAAACGTCTGATAAACCGGACTAGAAGTAATTGAAACCTGGCACAAGAGTTTTGCCATACCAATGTTGTGGCATGACCCCCTGTCCATTTTTCAGACTGTTATTTATGTATTGCAAAGATAAAATGAATAAGCAGTAAATTCATTTATACAGTGTAGTACCCGAATTTACCGTCTGCTATAAGGCAAGTGCTTCATGATGAGGATCTAACTGTACGCATCTTCCAATACATTCATTTTCTACTGAAAGATTCTCTGAGATATATTATTTTAAGAAGTAAAAAAAAAGTATATAAACTAATGTATCTTACACAGGAACACTTTTGTATTATTTATTGACTAAAGATTTTTTACTAATTTCTAACACATCTTGTTACTTAATTTTCTGATAATATTACATTAAAAGTAAATTGGTTTATTTCTCAGTACCAAGAGATGAAAATTAATAAAGAAATCATTTTATGACGTAATTGATTTATTACATTTTTACTTAGGCAGAATCAACGAAAGATTTTTCAGTGTGAATGATAATGGAATAAAAATAAACAGTATGGCTATATAAAATAAAAACTTCGCTTCGAGTTAATATAATTCAAGTAGAAAAGGTAAACAATCTCTGACTTCTTTAAATAAAATTAACGTTCTTCTTGAAGGAAAGTTGCAATAAATAAAAAGAAAGATTGCACACAAGAAGGCGGTCAGAAAGCCAATAATTGGTTGAAGGGGGATTGATTAATACAAGTACCCTTGAAAAGCCTTACTTTATCTAATAAAAGTTGTAAGAAAGATGCGTGCTTTCAGATCGCTTAAGCTAACGAAGCTTTTAATCGGAAAAATGTCTATTAAACTCAAAGATTTTATCACTCTCAACAAGAATGCATTTATAAAAAACATTTTTTGGAATATGGTGACGTATTATGACTCAGAAAATTTTATATTGTAAAAAGTGGAAAGCAAAGACTAATTACCTTCAAAATTGGTGTTAGTGCCGAGCTCTACGAATATTCTGAACTAGTAGGGGAAGAGATGTCGAAATACTGAAGATAATTAAAGAAAACCAAAATTTTAAAAAGTAATGAACAAGACATCGAGCAACTGAATTAATCATTAATTGCGTTATTCATCGTAAGGCACACCCATTGTTTGAAGTAGTGCTAAAGGGTATGGCAAGAAAAGAACGACCAAAAACTTCTTGAATGATACCAAAAGGCGACCTCTTTATTATTAAATCTGTAAGTTATTTCAATACTTTAATTTTAAATAATATCACATTTAATCAAAGGTAATAATCTTATATTAAAAACTTTTTTGTGGTGATTTTAATTTATTTATTATAATAATTTCTTCTTTTTTTTATTTAATTTAATCTGTTATGTATAATCTGTGTATTTATATGTGATTATGTTCATTTTCTTATGTTGCATTTTTTAATAAAAATTAAATCAAATTATTTGACCGGAATTCCCTTAATATTTTTTTCGTTGCTCTTTCCATAGGTTTATTTAGTTATGAAATAGGGTTTTTTACAAGATTTTCGCCCAACTTGTCTCATTTAGTTATCATTGTATTTTTTTATAATATACTTCATTCTTCTATCAATATTTAAAATTTTTTTTTCATGAAATTTCTATATTAGTACTGTTATTATCCTTCCGTGGATTTTACTTAATATTTATTTCATCTTTAAGCATACTTTATATCCTATTGTATTCAATTCTACATTTCTGTATATCAGCCTATTCATATATATATTTTCTGCATTGAGATATTACATTTTAATTAAATTTTTATCCGTTTGCTGTTATTCAAAAAAAATATTAATTCTATTTTCAATATCGTACGTATTTATAGATTTTTCTACGAATATTTATACAGGCTACCACTAAAATTTACATAAAGTAATCGCTTTTTACGTTTCATTCCACAATATTTCATTTAGGTAATGTATTATAACAGATTTTAATTTAAATATGAAAATAAATTGAAATATTGCTTACGGTCCATGAAATATGACTATCGAATTTGTATAACAATATATACTATAACCGATAACATTCTTTATACGATTTGTGTATGGTTGAATTAGGAAAATAATGAATGTTTTATATGAAAATTTACGTGTAAACCTATTTCCTATATTTTTAGGGAAAGAGTGAACAGTTTCTGGGATATGATACAGCGAAGAGGAGTATTGTACACGTATATAGGGCAAATACACGTAGGGGATG